>NC_059199.1:42137600-42437600 GCF_020615455.1 Coregonus clupeaformis
AGTGAGACAGAGAGACACCGAGAGAGACAGATAGAGAGAGAGACAGAGAGAGGGACAGAGAGAGACACAGACAGAGAGACACAGACAGAGAGAGACACAGACAGAGAGGGAGACAGAGAGAGAATGTACGCAGATGACCTGGTGCTACTGTCTCCCACTAAGGAGGGGTTACAGCAGCATCTAGATCATCTGCACAAATTCTGTCAGACCTGGGCCCTGTCCGTTAATCTAAAAAAAACGAATATAATGATATTCCAAAAAAGGTCCGGAAATCAGGATGACAAATATAAATTATATTTGGACACAGTTCTATTAGAACACACCAAAAATTACACATATCTAGGACTAAATATCAGCAACACAGGTACAGTGGGGGAAAAAAGTATTTAGTCAGCCACCAATTGTGCAAGTTCTCCCACTTAAAAAGATGAGAGAGGCCTGTATATTTCATCATAGGTACACGTCAACTATGACAGACAAATTGAGAATGTTTTTTCCAGAAAATCATATTGTAGGATTTTTAATGAATTTATTTGCAAATTATGGTGGAAAATGAGTATTTGGTCACCTACAAACAAGCAAGATTTCTGGCTCTCACAGACCTGTAACTTCTTCTTTAAGAGGCTCCTCTGTCCTCCACTCGTTACCTGTATTAATGGCACCTGTTTGAACTTGTTATCAGTATAAAAGACACCTGTCCACAACCTCAAACAGTCACTCCAAACTCCACTATGGCTAAGACCAAAGAGCTGTCAAAGGACACCAGAAACAAAATTGTAGACCTGCACCAGGCCTGGGAAGACTGAATCTGCAATAGGTAAGCAGCTTGGTTTGAAGAAATCAACTGTGGGAGCAATTATTAGGAAATGGAAGACATACAAGACCACTGATAATCTCCCTCGATCTGGGGCTCCACGCAAGATCTCACCCCCGTGGGGTCAAAATGATCACAAGAACGTGTGAGCAAAAATCCCAGAACCACACGGGGGACCTAGTGAATGACCTGCAGAGAGCTGGGACCAAAGTAACAAAGCCTACCATCAGTAACACACTACGCGCAGGGACCTCAAATCCTGCAGTGCCAGACGTTCCCCTGCTAAGCCAGTAATGTCCAGGCCGTCTGAAGTTTGCATTTGGATGATCCAGAAGAGGATTGGGAGAATGTCACATGGTCAGATGAAACCAAAATAGAACTTTTGGTAAAAACTCAACCGTCGTGTTCGGAGGACAAAGAATGCTGAGTTGCAACCAAAGAACACCATACCTACTGTGAAGCATGGGGGGTGGAAACATCATGCTTTGGGGCTGTTTTTTCTGCAAAGGGACCAGGACGACTGATCCGTAAAGGAAAGAATGAATGGGGCCCATGTATTGTGAGATTTTGAGTGAAAACCTCCTTCCATCAGCAAGGGCATTGAAGATGAAACGTGGCTGGGTCTTTCAGCATGACAATGATACCAAACACACCGCCGGCAACAAAGGAGTGGCTCCGTGAAGAAGCATTTCAAGGTCCTGGAGTGGCCTAGCCAGTCTCCAGATCTCAACCCCATAGAAAATCTTTGGAGGGAGTTTAAAGTCTGTGTTGCCCGGCGGACAGCCCCAAAACATCACTGCTCTAGAGGAGATCTGCATGGAGGAATGGGCCAAAATACCAGCAACTGTGTGCTGAAAACCTTGTGAAGACTTGCAGAAAACGTTTGACCTGTGTCATTGCTAACAAAGGGTATATAACAAAGTATTGAGAAACCTTTGTTATTGACCAAATACTTACTCCACCATAATTTGCAAATAAATTCATAAAAAATCCTACAATGTGATTTTTTGGAGAAAAAAAATCTCATTTTGTCTGTCATAGTTGACGTGTACCTATGATGAAAATTACAGGCCTCTCTCATCTTTTTAAGTGGGAGAACTTGCACAATTGGAGACAGAGAGCGAGAGACACAGAGAGAGACAGAGAGCGAGAGACACAGAGAGAGACAGAGAGCGAGAGACACAGAGAGAGACAGAGACAGGGACAAAGAGAGAGACAGAGACAGGGACAAAGAGAGATACAGAGAGAGAGACACAGAGAGACACAGAGAGGTAAAAAGGGCAGAGAGAGACACAGAGAGAGAGAGAGAGACACAGAGAGAGACATGGAGACACAGAGAGAGGCAGAGAGAGACAGAGAGAGACATAGAGAGGCAGAGAGACAGAGAGAGACAGAGAGAGGCAGAGAGAGGGGCAGATAAAGAGCAGGAAGAGAAAAGAAGAAGGGAGCAGAGGGAGGATACAAGAGATACAAAGTTAGAATTGACAGGGGTCAGAACTCAGAACACTGCTTTAGATTCATGGCTAATGGTGCCACATTTTAGGGCTTAATTATAAGAAATGGAAGTGTATTACTGTACTGCACACACTGAAGTTGATTGTTGTAACTTACTGATTATTGTCCACTGTTGTGAAGTAATTACTCTAAATTAACAGAAGGAACAAGGAAGCCAACAGTCAACAGAGAATGTTTGAAGAGTAACAAATAAAGAAGCTATACTGTATACTCCAATTCCCCGGGAGAGACTGAACAAGTGGAACAAGGGATTTGGCAAAGAGAGAGAGAGAGAGAGAGAGAGAGAGAGAGAGAGAAAGAAGAGGAGGAACAAGGGACCTTTTAAGGCTACAGAGCACTGCAAAATATCCATTTTTAGTCAGGAGGAACCAGGGGGGAGTGAATACTAACCAGTCTGATGGACTCGTTAAAACATGACGACATTAAAATGTTTGCGATCCACTGAAGTAGAGCATTCCTTCTGTCTGTGTTGTGCTGTGGGGATGTGTGTGTGCCAAGGACCCCCGGAAACAACTAGTAGCCGGACACACACATAGAGTACAGTACAGTAATAGGCTGTGTGTGCCCCAAATGGCCCGCTATTCCCTATATAGTGCACTACTTTTGGTCAGGGTCCACAGAGTTCTGGTCAAAAGTAGTGCACTATGTAGGGAATAGGGTGCCATTTGGGACACCGCCATAGAATCTGATGAGCCTACTGTACAACATACTGTATGGAAGAGTGTGTGATGTAGCTTTACATTGCCATGGTAACGCCTCTTTAAGCCAACTGTGTATAATATGTTTAGGGCCTGACAGCCATAGTGCAATAGAAGACTTGCTGTAAACATTCATTATAGCTAATGACTCCTAATAGCAATCTATGCATTCATAATGAGTGAAACACTCGCACAGGTGGTTCATATACAGTGCTATCTAAAGGGAAATTATGACTTAACTTCTTATCCTTAGATAATATGAACCCTATCACTGGTCTCTCTCTCACACAGCTCTACCTATAAACCTCAGACTATAACGTCTGCTGTATCTGTGGTCCTATTTTAGGGACTGGAGTAATGCAGTAGAAGATAATAAACACAAAACACGAGATGAGGGCGAAAAGAACAGAAGATAGAAACACGAAAAGACATTCAAAAGACATGCACGCACACAAACACACACACACTGACACACAGTGAAAAGGGCATTGTGCTCTGTGGGGGGTGACCTGAGCACATATGGCGGCACAAAGCCTCTCACACTCTCTGTGTGAAAAAATGTTTTACGTGCCCTAGCCGCCCTCACGATGTGGGGTAAAATGACCCTGGTCACATGGGTAAACAGGGAGGTTGTTTATTGATTGGCTGGGGTATCTTCATTGATTTGTGGGGTATTTCCATGATTGCTAGTCCCCATTGACCCCAGCCAGATCAATAGGAAGATGACCCCAGCCAGATCAATAGGAAGACGACCCCAGCCAGATAAATAGGAAGACGACCCCAGTCAGATCAATCGGAAGACGACCCCAGCCAGATCAATAGGAAGACGACCCCAGCCAGATAAATAGGAAGACGAAGTAGATCAATCGGAAGACGCACCACAGATTAAAGGAAGAGACCAGAGATCAATGGAAGACGACCCCCAGCAGATTAATAGGAAGACGACCCCGATCAGATCAATAGGAAGACGAACACAGATCAATAGGAAGAGACCCAGCAGAAATAGAAGAAAATAGATAAGAAGAACCACAGATAAAGGAAGACGACCCCAATCAGATAATAGGAAGAATAGCAGAATAGGAAGAACCCAGAGATAATAGGAAGACGACCAGAGAAATAGAAGATGACAGCAGATAATTGGAAGAATCCCAGCAGATAATAGGAAGATACCAGTAGATCAATGGAAGAATCCCAATAGATCAATAGGAAGACGACTCCCAGCCAGATAAATAGGAAGAAACCCAGTAGATCAATGGAAGACAAATCTGCAGCCAGATTAATAGGAAGAGAATCAATCAGATCAATAGGAAGACGACCCCAGCCAGATCAATAGGAAGACGACCCCAGCCAGATAAATAGGAAGACGACCCCAGTCAGATCAATCGGAAGACGACCCCAGCCAGATCAATAGTAAGACGACCCCAATCAGATCAATAGGAAGACGACCCCAGCCAGATCAATAGGAAGACAACCCCAGAGCCAAAAGCGTGAGGTGCTACCGAAAGCGTGAGGTGTTGCCACAGACATGGCCTCAACTAGGCAAAGAGTTATCATGAGTTATCACGGCCAACTGCTTAATGACTCAAAGCCTCCACAGCAGATCCTATCACGACCACAAAAGCCTGGGCTTATCAGACAGGAACACTTCTCACACACATGGTGATAGACACAATAAACATGAACAAACATGAACAAACATGAACAAACACACACACAGATATTCACAGACCACAGGAGGCTGGTGAGGGGAGGACGGCTCATAATAATGGCTGAAATGGAGTGGGATCAAACACATGGTTTTACCATTCCACTCATTCCGGTCCAGCCATTACTATGAGCCTGTCCTACCCAATTAAGGTGCCACCAGCCACCTGTGCCACAGACACTTCACACACACACATACACACTTACACATTGAAAAACAAATGGATGCACGGACAAAGCTTTCGCAGATACTCAAGCAGATGTTGAACTGCATTTTAGTAGTGTGGTGTTGGCCATGAGGTAACTGCTGTAATATAGGAGCCTACTGTTTTAAGGATATCAGAATGGTCTGCCAAGGTGAGTAGGAGGAAGAGATAAGGACAGTGGGGGCTGACCAGAGGGGAGAGGGGGGCACACTGAGGGAGAGGGACAAGGAGAGTGTTTGGTTATTTAGGAACAGAAGTGCTGTCCTCCATTCAAAACCCTGTGTGTTACTGGGTTTTTTTTATCGCTTTGGTACTATTTTCACAAGTATGTGGTACGATTTCACAACTCTTAGTACAAAACTCAAAACAGATCATGAAAAAGGCTTTTTTATTTTATTTATTGACTAGGTACAACAAACAAAATCACACAGTAACTTTTTCACCAAACCTAATCAGTGTTTCATCTAGAAATACCTTTCATATAAAGTAATTGCCTTCCACAATGCAATGCTCACAATACTTTTCATATGATTCTCTTTTCATTTGTTGAAATACATTTGACGATCACTTAATCCAACTGCGCTTAATGGTTAATCACTTAACCATTTGGTAAACCTATAGATTTTAAACTGGTTTGTCTACTATATATGGATTTTCAGAACTACAGAAATAAAAAGTGTGTTTGTAAAGTATACTTGAAAAAGAAAAGGAGAGCTGCACATTCTCGGAGCTCAGATGCAATAATTTAATAACCTATTAACCAACGTTTCGACAGACAAGCTGTCTTCATCAGGGTGTTTGTAAAGTATAAACATCTAAATTACATGTATGATACATGATAACCATACATGATGACTACTCATTATTGCTAATTGATTTCACATAGGGGTAACCACAATTGGTCACCATATAAAAGGGGCGGTGTGAACACTTGCAATTTCTTTCAACATGGAGCAGAATAGACAACAAGGGAGAGGAAGAAATCAAAGAGCTCGTGGACAAGGGGCCCGTCAGAGAGGTGGGCATGGGCCCCATCAAAGAGGTCAAAGAGGTGGGCATGGGCCCCGTCAAAGAGGTCAAAGAGGTGGGCATGGGCCCCGTCAAAGAGGTCAAAGAGGTGGGCATGGGCCCCATCAAAGAGGTCAAAGAGGTGGGCATGGGCCCCGTCAAAGAGGTCAAAGAGGTGGGCATGGGCCCCATCAAAGATGTCAAAGAGGTGGGCATGGGCCCCGTCAAAGAGGTCAAAGAGGTGGGCAGGGGCCCCATCAAAGAGGTGGGCATGGGCCCCGACAAAGAGGTGGACATCAGAGAGAGGGAGGCAGACGGCAGGGAACTGTTGTGTCTAATGAACTCCGGGCCATCATCGGTGACCATGTGGTAAACAGAGCCCTTAACATGGCAGAGGCTGCGAGATTAGTTCAACCCAATCTGAAAAAATCAACTGTCAATTCGATCATGAGAACATTTCGCTAAGAAAACCAGCAAGTCTGCAGGATATGCACTATGCTTCACTATTACATTTACAGTAAATGACATATTGTAATGCATGTAAATTCCTTACACTATTCTTACAGTATGATCTATTGACAGTATACCCTGTTCTACCCTCAGAATTGACAGAAGACCCCATGGTGGTGGCCGTGTGCTGACCAACCAGCAGGAGTGGGCAGTGGTGGAAATGGTGAGGGCCAGGAATGATATACGGCTGTCCGAAATAAAGCAGGACATTGAGGAGAACGATGACACCTTTGCCAATGTGGCATCCATCAGCCTACCAACAATCGCCTGCCTTTTGAAGAGGCAGCAGGTATCTATGAAACTCATTGACCTGGTGTCTTTTGAGAGAAACAACGACAGGGTGAAACAACTGAGGGTGGAGTATGTTCAGGTACAGCACTATATACTGTATTACTGTTACTATTAATGCACAGCTACTTCACAATGTCATATTGGAACTATACTGTAAAAATAACTAACCAAAATATATTTTTAGAGGGTAATGGTACTTGATAATGCTGTGAACCATCACAAGTATATCTTTGTTGATGAAGCGGGCTTCAACCTGGCCAAAACTCGGCACCGTGGGTTGAACCTCATTGGCCAATGGGCGACCGTCCAAGTGCCTGGACAACGGGGGGAAACAGCTCCATGTGCACAGTTATCTATGAAGATGGTATAGTAGGACGTAGGCCATTACTTGGATCCTACAACGCTGCACACCTCATTGTGTTTCTCAGTGAAATTGAGCAGGCATGTCAAGGTGAAGGGGTCACCTATGTCATTGTGTAGGACAATGTCAGGTTCCACCATGCAGAAGTGGTTCAGGCATGGTTTCGGGCCCATCCCTGATTTGTGACCCTATACCTGCCCCCATACTGTCCTTTCCTCAACCCTACTGAGGATTTTCTTTCAGCATGGAGGTGGAAGGTGTACTATCGCCATGAGCGTGCCACCCTCCTTCTGGCCATGGATGAGGCATGTGACGACATCAATGCAGACCAATGTCAAGCTTGGATTCACCATGCCAAAAGGTTTTTCCCGCGGTGCATGAACAATGAGGACATTCACTGTGATGTGGATGAGAATTTATGGCCAAATGCTCAAGATGGGCTTGATGCAAATTAATGCGTGCTAGCACTGTAGTGCATAAAATGTGGTGAGTAGTTGACTCAAAGAGAGAGAAAGACAATAGTTGAACAGTTTTGAACAAATTAATTTATTCAAAAATGAAGGAGAAGCGAGAAAGAGAGAACACTAGCTATATTTGGTATTTTTTTCACTTTCACTTACTTAGCTAGTGAATGCAGCTAGCTAGTTTAGCCTACTCAGCATCCCTCTCTGAGCCGGGTGTTTGTGTTAGCTAGCTGGCTATGGCTGTCCAACACTGGAACTCTTCCAAGTCAAGGTAAGCTTTTGGTTTTATTAATTTATTGCCACGAGGCCCGCCGGTGTAACTGCTACTTCATGATTGTAGCGGGTTTACTAATGCGTTAGTTCTAGTAGCTATGTTGACTTGACGTTAGCTAATATGGTGAAAATGATGTAGGCTGTGTGTAACGGTTAGTGGTCATGATATGAAGGTTTGGTTTGGAAAGGTTTTTTCGCCTGGTCAGAGACAGCTGATGTGTTGTCCACTGAAGTCCACAAGCGAAGGGAAATGGTGAGAGGAGGAGAGCCAGGAATGTGAGAAGGAATTATACAACAATCAAAGGGATCATGCCGTTTCTTAAACGGAAGCAAATGGAACAAAACAGGGATAAACATATCTGAATTTGTCCAATAGAAACTCTTGTTTGCAACTGTTTGGCTAATGATTATATGCTAGATTAGCTAGATGCAGACAAGAGTGTGCAAGGAGGTATTGAATGTGTCAATGTCTGTCACCTTGATTACTCAAATTTCTCTCGACCTGTGCACCTACGTTGTAAACCTTCATTCACAGGCTAGGTTGTAGCAACCTCATGATAGGGAAAATTTGATTATCATGTAGCAGCCTAAACCTATCGATGTTACATTGAGCTGGGTGAATTGAATATGAATGACAGTCATCCAATTTGCTGTATTGAAATAAAGCCATGCTCATAAGAAAAATATTTGTCCTCCCTCATCTTAAATGGCACCGACCACCACTGGTAGGAGTGTTAAGGTCAATATGCAAGTATGGGAAATGAGGGGAGAGTAGGGGAGTGTGTGTGTGCGTGTGTGTGTTTTGTGTACAGTCGTGGTGAAAAGTTTTGAGAATGACACAAATATGAATCTTCACAAAGTCTGCTGCCTCAATTTTTATGATGGCAATTTGCATATACTCCAGAATGTTATGAAGAGTGATCAGATGAATTGCAATTAATTGCAAAGTCCCTCTTTGCCATGAAAATGAACTTAATCCCAAAAAAAACATTTCAACTGCATTTCAGCCCTGCCACAAAAGGACCAGCTGACATCATGTCAGTGATTCTCTCATTAACATAGGTGAGAGTGTTGACGAGGACAAGGCTGGAGATCACTCTGTCATGCTGATTGAATTAGAATAACAGACTGGAAGCTTTAAAAGGAGGGTGGTTCTTGAAATCATTGTTCTTCCTCTATTAACCATGGTTACCTGCAAGGAAACACGTGCAGTCATCATTGCTTTGCACAAAAAGGGCTTCACAGGCAAGGATATTGCTGCTAGTAAGATTGCACCTAAATCAACCATTTATCGGATCATCAAGAACTTCAAGGACAGAGGTTCAATTTCTGTGAAGAAGGCATCAGGGCCCAAGAAAGTCCAGCAAGCGCCAGGACCGTCTCCTAAAGTTGATTCAGCTGAGGGATCGGGGCACCACCAGTGCAAGGCTTGCTCAGGAATTGCAGCAGGCAGGTGTGAGTGCATCTGCACGCACAGTGAGACGAAGACTTTTGGAGGATGGCCTGGTGTCAAGAAGGGCAGCGAGGAAATCACTTCTCTCCAGGAAAAACATCAGGGACAGACTGATATTCTGCAAAATATACAGGGATTGGACTGCTGAGGACTGGGGTAAAGTCATTCTGATGAATCCCTTCCGATTGTTTGGGGCATCCGGAAAAAGCTTGTCCGGAGAAGACAAGGTGAGCGCTACCATCAGTCCTGTGTCATGCCAACAGTAAAGCATCCTGAGACCATTCATTTGTGGGGTTGCTTCTCAGCCAAGGGAGTGGGCTCACTCACAATTTTGCTTAAGAACACAGCCATGAATAAAGAATGGTACCAACACATCCTCTGCGGGAAACTTCTCCCAATCATCCAAGAACAGTTTGGTGACGAACAATGCCTTTTCCAGCATGATGGAGCACCTTGCCATAAGGCAAAAGTGATAACTAAGTGGGTCGGGGAACAAAACATCGACATTTTGGGTCCATGGCTAGGAAACTCCCCAGACCTTAATCCCATTGAGAACTTGTGTTCAAGCCTCAAGAGGCGGGTGGACAAACAAAAACCCACAAATTCTGACAAACTCCAAGCATTGATTATGCAAGAATGGGCTGCCATCAGTCAGGATGTGGCCCAGAAGTTAATTGACAGCATGCCAGGGCGGATTGCAGAGGTCTTGAAAAAGAAGGGTCAACACTGCAAATATTGACTCTTTGCATAAACTTAATGTAATTGTCAATAAAAGCATTTGACACTTATGGAACGCTTGTAATTATACTTCAGTATACCATAGTAACATCTGACAAAAATATCTCATAACACTGAAGCAGCGAACTTTGTGAAGACCAATACTTGTGTCATTCTCAAAATGTTTGACCACGACTGTATGTGCATACATGCGTGTGTGCTTTCATGCTTGCGTGTGAGTACATGAATGGTTGTGAGTGTTTATTGCGTGGGACCATTTGTTTGAATTTAACAGTGAAAGGGCAGTTTATACTTAAAGGATACGCCAAGTCGCATTGAAGCTGTTCTGGTGGCTTGTGGTGGCCCAATGCCCTGTTAAGACACTTTATGTTGGTGTTTCCTTTATTTTGGCAGTTACCTGTAGCAGCAAGCTACACGGAGAATGGAACCGCTGGATAAGGGAAACGACTTGAGTCGCGCAAAATGGAATATAACTTTACAGATAAAGTTCGGAATGACACAATTTAAAGCCCTGCATCACTATACTGAGAGCTTTGCCGTTTAAAATGACGTATTTGGGTGTTTTTGGAGCCTTAGTTCATGTTTTTTCAGGGCCCTCATTATACACAATGAGGATGAGGAAGTGATTTGCTGTTTGGGATAAGTTTCTCAATAACAAGTGAAATCACAAAAAAGGCATCTGGACCCTTCTATAACATGCCATTTGCATTAAAAAAATAGATTTGTTTGTAAAAAAAGAAAACTTCTCCTTTAAATGCTGGTCCATGCTGTACTGAAAGCAGGGTCTATTTTTACCATGGCAGTGTTTATTTAACCTCCAAACGTCTCTCTTAAAGGAGAGTTGGACAATGGAAGGAGACATTAGGTTAGACTGGACGTCTATATACTCCCCTTTACTATCTCTGCTCCTATCTGACCCATAGGTCTCCACCACACCCATCCACCACTCCAGGCAGGCTAAAGCAAACGCTCAAAGTATTTGAAAGATTTTGAATAGTATTTGAACCCAGGTGTGCTATGCAGCCTACAGGAGAGTGGTGTCAGTAGGAATATGGCTGGAGTTAGACTGGACCAGAGAAACAGCTACAGGATACTTTGCATGAGTGAAAATAAATATGATATGGATACATGAATGGGGGCAGACGCCACACAGACACTCGCCTTCGCATCGCCAGTACACAAACGCGCATGCACACACACACACACACACACACACACACACACACACACACACACACACACACACACACACACACACACATACACACACATACACACACACACACACACACAGACTAAACCACAGAAGCACACACCCTCTCTGAGAAACAGCCCATGGCGGGGATGTGAGAAACCGTTCTAGCAGATAGGTGAATTCAACCTTCCCTCATCCTGGAAACTGTCCTCACGCCCTCACCCCCTAACCGCTACCCCCTCTGTTCTCTTCGGCTACTGTACATCCCCCAGACAGGAAAACCATCCATACCACACATACACAAGTGATTAGGACTTGAATAGTCCATCTCATAACACAAAAAGCCTAAAGCTATTAGTGAGGGTCTCTCAATGGAATAATTTAGTCCAATTGAAAAGCTACAGGTGAGAAGAACTCAGTGCATAAGTCAAATCAAAGAGTTCGATGTCTATGAGATAGCCTGGCATTGTCTATCTACATATTATTGTGTTAGAAAGAGGTTTCCAGGTGTATTCGTTTACTAGACATGATTTTGTAGATCAAAGTTCCTGCACACTTGGGCAGTTCGAGGAATTTCTGTCCCAATTATCTTTAATTTCAGCGTCTTACTCAGTGGGTGGTGTGGAGACACTGCTGGAAAGGTTGGCACAGACACCAACACCAACACACACACACAGGCAAACACACACACACGCACACAGATCGAGACACAGACACAGACAGACTATATGAAAGATGGGGCCTGGGCCAAATTCACTTTCAACTGTATGTCATGCTGCTATTCAAGAGCCAAATTGACTTCAGTCTTAATCTGTATCACAGACTAAACCTACAGGTATTATGTTATCAATAGAACAGAGTATAGTAGTAGTATAGTATTAGTAGTAGTAGTATAGTGGTAGTATAGTAGTAGTATAGTAGTAGTATAGTAGTAGTATAGTAGTAGTATAGTAGTAGTATAGTAGTAGTATAGTAGTTTAGTAGTATAGTAGTATGGTAGTAGTATGATAGTAGTATAGTAGTAGTAGAGTAGTAGTATAGTAGCAGTATAGTAGTAGTATAGTGGTACTAAAATAGATAAACAAATACTAGAATGAGATATTCCACTAGGTCATATCTACACTCTAGATACGACCTAGTGGAATATCTCATTCTGGTCTTTTTTAGATCTATGTAGAGTGGTTTATCAAAAAGCTAAACTATATTTCTGCTCTGGCAACACAAAACCCTGCATAAGTAATCATAACCAGTGCTGCTATATCATTAGGTTAGAGTAATACACAGCTGAACGGTGATAATCTTATATAAGGTTTATACAGCATTGGGTCTCTAATGCCTATCAAATACATTAGCACTAGTCTGATTGAACATACTCGGCTTGGCCTGTGCAGTATATCAGTTAACTAAATCTTAGCTGGGTTGTTACTGTAGTTTAGCCTGTATTAGTTAACTAAATCCTAGCTGGGATGTTACTGTAGTTTAGCCTGTATTAGTTAACTAAATCCTAGCTGGGATGTTACTGTAGTTTAGCCTGTATTAGTTAACTAAATCCTAGCTGGGATGTTACTGTAGTTTAGCCTGTATTAGTTAACTAAATCCTAGCTGGGATGTTACTGTAGTTTAGCCTGTATTAGTTAACTAAATCCTAGCTGGGATGTTACTGTAGTTTAGCCTGTATTCGTTAACTAAATCCTAGCTGGGATGTTACTGTAGTTTAGCCTGTATTAGTTAACTAAATCCTAGCTGGGATGTTACTGTAGTTTAGCCTGTATTCGTTATCTAAATTCTAGCTGAGATGTTCCTGTTGTTTAGCCTGTATTCGTTAACTAAATCCTAGCTGGGATGTTACTGTAGTTTAGCCTATATTAGTTAACTAAATCCTAGCTGGGTTGTTACTGTAGTTTAGCCTGTATTGTAGTCCCCTGTAGCTCAGTTGGTAGAGCATGGCGCTTGCAACGCCAGGGTTGTGGGTTCGTTTCCCACGGGGGGCCAGTATGAAAATGTATGCACTCACTAACTGTAAGTCGCTCTGGATAAGAGCGTCTGCTAAATGACTAAAATGTAAATGTAAATGTATTAGTTAACTAAACCCTAGCTGGGATGTTACTGTAGTTTAGCCTGTAATAGTTAACTAAACCCTAGCTGGGATGTTACTGTAGTTTAGCCTGTATTAGTTAACTAAATCCCAGCTGGGATGTTACTGTAGTTTAGCCTGTATTAGTTAACTAAATCCCAACTGGGATGTTACTGTAGTTTAGCCTCGTCACATAAACATACAGACTAGCAGATAATCTGTGTCTGAACGTGCATGGTCTGTAGTATGTATTAACCTAGCCCCTGTGGGTTCTGGGTTTGCTCTGCTGTCCCCCTCATTACTGTAACACAGCTGTAAAGAGAGGAGGGAAATATGGAGGAAGGGAGGAGAGGAGGAGAGGACAGTGTTAGGGAAGCTACTCTGAAAAGATAGTTTACCAAGCTACCAATTACTTCACACTGGAAGGAGTTAAGCTTTCAAAATACAGAAATCATCCCCGTATGATGCATTTTGCATAATATGATCAAAACGCAGCATCATATGATACAAAATGCATGATACGGGGAGGATTTCTGTATTTTGAAAGTTACATATCTTGAAAACTTGATTGCTGACTAGCAAAACGGTTTGGGACTATGTCAACAATGGACTAATGAAACAAATACCAGAATATAGTTTTTGGGTGAAAAAAAAGAAAGTAGTTTACTTAACTAAAGTTACTTTGAAAAAGTAGTTCACTACATCCAACCTACTTCGTGAAAAATTATCATATGTAAATCTGAAATGTCATAGACTACAAATTGCAAGACAGATCACTTTGGGGTCATATGTTAAGAGAATGTGTAATTTAGCCTATCAAACACAAAAACTATGTTTCAAGTGAGAGTTAGGCAGGTCTGACGCCGAAAAAGAAAATAAATTCTTGCCTACTTATCTTTTGCAAAAAAAAGTAGTGTGTAGTTCCAGTAGTTAGCTACACCACTACATGGCAAAACAAAGTAATTAACTACTGAAAACACTACCTAGATTTGAATTGAGTTGAACTACCACCAAGCTTCAGCAAAATGTAGTTAAATTGCTAGTTGAACTACATGTAGTTCACTACTCCCCAAAACTGGGAGAGGAGGAACAGATGGAGGAGGAGAGGTGCGAGACACTGGGGATTTGAAGAATGTGTTGTTCCCCTCTAGCCCCTGTAGGGGTAGCCCATCCTACCCCTGTCTCTAGCCCCACAAGACCCACTGTTTCCCAATGTTGCGCAATGTTGCACAATGTTGCCAAATGTTGCCAAATGCTCAGTATTGTATTGTAGTGTGATGTGCTACCATATCTTGCTGTTGCTTTTCTTATGCTGCTTGTTTGATAAGATGCAAGACTCTTTCATTTCATGAAGGAGATAGCTACATTAAACCAAATGAATTGACGGGGGTCACAAAACTCTCCATGGAAAATGTGGGTCTGTCTGTGGTACAACCAGAAAGGTCACGTCATCAAAGTGTTTGAAGGAGTGATCACTGTTTGGACAGAGAGATGTAAAGAAAGGGAGTGAGAGGGGAGAGAGGGGAGTGGTAGAGACAGAGATACAGTGCATTCGGAAAGTATTCAGACCCCTTGACTTTTTCCACATTCGTTATAACCTTATTCTAAAATTGATTAAATCGTTTTTTTTCCTTAGCAATCTACACACAATACCCCATAATGCGAAACCAAAAACAGGTTTTTAGAATTTTTTAAAAATCTATAAAAAATAAAAAACTGAAATATCACATTTACATAAGTATTCAGACCCTTTACTCAGTACTTTGTTGAAGCACCTTTGGCAGCGATAACAGCCTCGAGTCTTCTTGGGTATAATGCTACAAGCATGGCACACCTGTATTTGGGGAGTTTCTCTCATTCCTCTCTGCAGATCCTCTCAAGATCTGTCAGGTTGGATTGGTTGTATGCTTAGGGTTGTTGCCCTGTTGGAAGGTGAACCTTCGTCTCAGTCTGAGGTCCTGAGCGCTCTGGAGCAGGTTTTCATCAAGGATCTCTCTGTACTTTGCTCCGTTCATCTTTGCCTCAATCCTGACTAGTCTCCCAGTCCCTGCCGCTGAAAAACATCCCCACAGCATGATGCTGCCACCACCATGCTTCACCGTAGGGATGGTGCCAGGTTTCCTCCAGACGTGACACTTGGCATTCAGGTCAAAGAGTTCAATCTTAGCTTCATCTGACCAGATAATCTTGTTTCTCATTGTCTGAGAGTCTTTAGGTGCCTTTTGGCAAACTCCAAGCGGGGTGTCATGTGCCTTTTACTGAGGAGTGGCTTCCATCTGGCCACTCTACCATAAAGGCCTGATTGGTGGAGTGCTGCAGAGATGGTTGTCCTTCTGGAAGGTTCTCCCATCTCCACAGAATAACTCTAGAGCTCTGTCAGAGTGACCATTGGGTTCTTGGTCACCTCCCTGACCAAGGCCCTTCTCCCTCGATTGCACAGTTTGACCGGGCAGCCAGCTCTAGGAAGAGTCTTGGTGGTTCCAAACTTCTTCCATTTAAGAATGATGGAGGCCACGGTGTTCTTGGGGACCTTAATGCTGCAGAATTGTTTTGGCACCCTTCCCCAGATCTGTGCCTCGACACAATCCTGTCTCTGAGCTCTACGGACAATTCCTTCGACCTCATGGCTGTGTTTTTGCTCTGACATGCACTGTCAACTGTGGGACCTTATATAGACAGGTGTGTGCCTTTCCAAATCATGTATACAGAGAGAAAAGCAAGGAAGAGGTCAGAGACACGTACCATAAATTGCAGTTGTCTTTGAATGTTTGTCCTGAGAGGAATTTGTGTCCGTTTCTTTCACAGGTGCCTGGAATTAAACAAAAGGAGGAAATTCAATAAGATGTTGCCAGAAGATAGGATCACATGAATGATTACGTTGATCCTGTTGTGGTGGAAGATCTGAGAGGCTGACTCATACAGATTACACACTCTACACTCTACACTCTACACTCTACACTCTACACTCTACACTCTACACTCTACACTCTACACTCTACACCAGGGTTCTTCAATTCTGGTCCTGGAGGGCCGAAACACTTCTGTTTTTTTATTTCTACCTGGTAGTTAATTGCACTCACCTGGTGTCCCAGGTCTGAATTAGCCCCTGATTAGAAGGAGAGGATGAAAAACAGAGGTGTTTCGGCCCTCCAGGACCGGAATTGAAGAACCCTGCTCTACACTCTTCACTCTACACAGGCACACCCACATGAGGGGCACACACGGGCGCGCACACAGGCCAGCGGGAGAGGGAAAGCACCCAAGCAAGTGTGTGTGCCTGTGTGGAGTGTGGAGTGTGGAGTGTAGAGTGTGTAGTGAGAGAGTTAACAGTAACACCCTGGCTGTGAGGTGTGTATTAGTGTGTGGGGTCTGGGGAACCCTGAGCTGTAGTAATCTGCTGTTGGAATGTGCTGTTGGCATGTGCTGTTGGCTTCTGTCCTCTGTTTCCCAGGGCTAACAGGTCCTCATCATGCCTTAACAAGCTTAATTACACACACACACACACACACACACACACACACACACACACACTTAATGAAAACCCTGCCACCTCCACTGGGCTCCAGGGGACAGGGGCGCCACTCTATCTCACACCTCCCACCCCTCAGTGGGCAGAGACAAAACCATACACACCCATGTGGCCTCCAGAGGTGGGGTCAATTTAAATTCCATCTAGACCTCATCAGTATAGGATTGGACATGCCATGGAGTTTGAATCGAAAACGCATAATCCATGTATTATCCTTATTGTCCTTTATTCTAGGTTTTCTCAATATTATTTACTTTCCAATGTCTTTTATTGTCATTTTCAAAGGTTTACAGGGTCATTTCAATGTCCAGTTCAAGTCCTGGACTGACTGGGACAGACATTTACACCATCTCTGGTGACCTCTTCCCTCTACCACTCCTCTGGTGTTAGTAGGAGGAGGATCAGAAGCTGACGCCGTGCTGTTCTGTGCTGTGCCCTGCACGAGACTGTTGTGTGGTTTGCAGCTACTCCTCTCATTACCTCTAAAAGTCTAAGCCGTTGGGGGGGCTAACATAGGGAATTGTTTTAAGATGGTGAAACCATGGATAATTTAGCTATTTGATTTTCAATTTTAGGACCCCTGTAGGTATATAAAAACAATATGAATAACATTGAATAATATTGAATAACACATTCATAAATGGCAAAAAAAAGTAATCAGGAATAAGGTTTTGAAGTGTCTGTCCTATATTCAGGAAATATTGTAGTTTTTTTGGACACGTATTTAACCCCTTATTTTTGTTGGCACAAAACTACCTCCATACTTCCATTGATTTGTATGGGTTACCTTCAGACGAGTCCCATGGGGCTTGTAGGGGTCAAAGAGCAAAATGGAGAACACTAAAATATTGGTTTGTAGCATAAACGGTTTCGGACGCTACAGACAGAAGCTGGCACATCAGCGTTACCAACTTCAGATGAGTCCCGTGGGACTTGTGGGGGTCGTAGAGCAACACCAACCGTTCGGATGCTACAGACGTTTTTGTGAGAAGACCGATTTTCGGGGTGTATCATGGTCTGACAAACACAGCTGTAGCATGGCCAACTTCCACCGCAGTTGCGGAAGCCAGCCGTAAGCGGATGCGGTAGATTGAGAAGCAGCCCATGCTAAAAATAGATATCTCTAGCTTAAACTGATGGATTTTGATGGGGATTTTTTTGTTATGTTACTTACAGTATATTAACGCACGGGTGCATCAATAGACTCTTCTTAACTCCATCACTACTCCATAATGGCTCTGTGGAGTGGGACCTAGTAGGGGTGAACCTAACCCAAACCTAACCCTAACCCTTAACTTGAGCTGACATGCCGGAAACTGTTTGGAGGAAGGGATGCATTTACTGTTTCCAAGAATGATTTGTCTTGATTTGAATGAAATGGTTTTGGAATTCATCCCACAGTTTGTCTGAGCTGCTCTCTGATAAGGTGAGCTGAGAGATAGGAGAGAGCAAGTGAGGTAGAGAGAGTGAGAAATGAAGGTGTCACTCCTTTCCTCTTCCCTCCGCCTCCCACAGGCTAAGGTGTGTGTGTATATATGCTTGCGTGTGTGTGTCCCTCTTTTGTGAAACGCAACCTCCCTGTCATCTAGCAAGCACATACCTATCTCGACCTCGTCCTACTCCCTGTCCCGTTCCCGTCACATATCTCTCCCTCTCTCTGCATAGTGTGCATTTTTTCTCCTGACCTCCATTCATCCATCCCTCCCTCCCCGTCCTCCCCCCTCCCTCTGTCTCAGACTAATAAGAAGACCACTGTTCCTGGTCTATTCTCAGGTAGGGCCGTGCTGCCACTGGAACATTTTACACCTCCACAACGACTAGCAGAGATATGTGTATGTGGAGCATGTTTATACAGTGAAAGCAGAGAAAGTTAACCAGTGAACCCATGTTGCACTAATTATTTTTGACTCATCACATATGCTGCTGCTACTGTCTTTTATCTATCCTGTTGCCTAGTCAGTTTATCCCTACCTATATGTACATATCTACCTCAATTACCTCGTATCCCTGCACATCGACTCGGTACTGGTACCCCATGTACATGTATATAGCCAAGTTATCGTTAGTCATTGTGTATTTATTCTTTGAGTTATTATTTTTGTATTATTTCTCTTTTTTTCTTGCTGCATTTTTGGGAAGGGTCCATAAGCATTTCTCTGTTAGTCTACACCTGTTGTTTACGAAGCATGTATTTTATATTTTACCACAGTGTGCTTATTAAGGTTTCACAGGCCAATGGGACCTCTTACCTAATGTGACTGTGACAACTGAACACATAACTTTACCTGTGCGTAGGATTAGCAGTTGTTAGTTGCCATTCAATTCAGTAGTCCTATAGTAGCAACTCAGTGTGGGACCTGTATAATCTAGCAACTGTACAGGTATGTCACTGTACTGGGCCTTTCTGTCTTAATCCTAAATGGCAGGCCCACACACCCACACCCTCCTCCCCACACACACCCTCTAACTTACCAATGAAAGGGGGTGAGATGCCCAGACAGTGGCCCCAGAAGTCGGGGCAGCAGTCGGAGATGGTTCGGTTACAGAACAGGTCACAGTAACAGATGGTGTCCAGGTAGGGCACCGTACACTGGTCGTCCCGGCCCGGGCAGCAGCCCCCCCTCCGCTCGCAGTACAACCCAAACGGGTCCCTGATTCCCCCAATGTGCAGCGGGCTCATCAGATCCCTCTTGGTCCTCCTGGACATGCCTCTGGCCGCCATACTCTCCACCGCCACCAGGAGGAGCACCACTGCTATGGCCGCTAGAAGCTTCATTACTACCCTGACAGAAGGGACAAAGGAGGACATCTGTTAGGATGCTGTGAAGAGGTCAGAAATTGTTCTGTAGACACTGATAGTGTCTCAGGTCAGACAATTTTCAGAATCCTAATGGATTATTTTGGAATAAGATGACAGGCCTAGTCCTGCTTAGAGATCAACAAGTGGAATATGCAAGCCTAACACAGTAGGAGAATATAGTCTAAATTGAACAGTAACCCCAAAAGTCACACTCAGTCATTTAACAGCTGGAGAGAGTTCTTAGTTAGATGGGAGGAGGAGGAGGAGGAGGAGGAGGAGGAGGAGCTGGAGGAGGAGCTGGAGGAGGAGCAGGTGAAATAGATTAAATAAATACAAATCCTCATCAATCTACACACAATACCCCATAATGACAAAGTGAAAACAGGTTTGTAGAAATTTTAGCAAATGTATAAAATAAAATCAATCATACTTATGTAAATAAGGTATTTCCATTTGAGCACCTGTGGTCAATTCAATTGATTGGACATGATTTGGAACCACCAAGACTCTTCCTAGAGCTGGCCGCCCAGCCAAACTGAGCAATCGGGGAGGTGACCAAGAACCCGATGGTCACTCTGACAGAGCTCAGGAGTTCCCCTGTGGAGATGGGAGAACCTTCCAGAAGGACAACCATCTCTGCAGCACTCCATCAATCAGGCCTTTATGGTAGAGTGGCCAGACAGAAGCCACTCCTCAGTACAAGGCACATGACAGCCCGCTTGGAGCTTGCCGAAAGGCACCTAAAGACTCTCAGACCATGGGAAACAAGATTCTCTGGTCTGATGAAACCAAGATTGAACTCTTTGGCCTGAATGCCAAGCGTCATGTCTGGAGGAAACCTGGCACCATCCCTACAGTGAAGCATGGTGGTGGCAGCATCATGCTGTGGGGATGTTTTTCAGTGGCAGGGACTGGGAGACTAGTCAGGATCGAGGGAAAGATGAACGGAGCAAAGTACAGAGAGATCCTTGATGAAAACCTGTTCCAGAACGCTCAGGACCTGCGATCCCGCAGGTGAAAAAGCCAAATGTGGAGGTCCTGGTCTGGCATGGTGACACGTGGTCTGTGGTTTTTAGTCCGGTTGGACGTACTGCCAAATTCTCTAAAACGACGTTGGAGGCGGCTTATGGTAGAGAAATGAACATTAAATTCTCTTGCAACAGCTCTGGTGGAAATTCCTGAAGTCAGCATGCCAATTGCACACCCTCAAAACTTGAGACATCTGTTGTGTGACAAAACTGCACATTTTAGAGTGGCCTTTTGTTGTCCCCAGCACAAGGTGCACCTGTGTAATGATCATGCTGTTTAATCAGCTTCTTGATATGCCACACATGTCAAGTGGATGGATTATCTTGGCAAAGGAGAAATGCTCAATAACAGGGATAAAAACAAATTTGCTCACAAAATTTGAAAGAAATTAGCTTTTATTTCAGTTCATGAAACCAACACTTTACATGTTGCGTTTATATTTTTATTCTGTTTAATTGGCTACAATAATTACAATAACTTTTCAAGCACCAAATTGAGGAAATGTCTGATTTTCAAGCTAGGCCTATTTCAGTACTTGAATTTCTGAGCTTCAAGTTCAAGTAGTCTACTTCAAGCACCTTAAAATTGCAGGTGTAACATGGAAAACAAAATGTATTTGTCACGTTGTTTCATTACCAGATCATATTGTGAATAAGCCCACTAGGCTATGTCATTTGTTGTTATTATATCCAGAAAATTAATAGGAAGAGCGTTGGGTGTTGCGCAATAGTCTATCCAACCCAATTACAGATAACAGACTCTGTGTCCAATCTGAGGCACAATTACATATGAAAACATGAACTCATTACCTTGATGCTTTCTCTGTTAAATCTAACGAGACACTGCTGTAAATCAAGCAGACAACAACTGATGATCAACCTCAATTCTCTAGGGATATTCGATCCAACATGGATCCAGGCACAACTGTCTTCACCGGTGTAACTCATGAGACACCAAAATATTGTGGACATTCCTGGCGAACACCTTTTTTCCAGCACTTGGGCTGTTGTTGCATTGCATGAGCTATCACATCAGCTGTTCGTCACTTGGCTGTCATTCGGAAAATTCCTTCCTGGATCAGATGATGATGTGTGAAAATACAAAGCATAATTACACAGCTCGACAGTCACCAAATTAGCATCCAACAAGTATTATGCATAATTATTGAGGAACCACCTTAATGACAACACCATCACCAACATCACCAACCACCATCAACTCTCCATCAACACCATCACCAACTACCATCAACACCATCACCAACCACCATCAACACCATCATCAACATCACCAACTACCATCACCAAATCACAGGTCAATTCTATGTACTGTAAATAGACATGTGACCAGAATGACCTTATTAAAGGGCAAATTGTGTCACATTTTCCTTACATGACCTGTTAGAAACATTCACATGCAGGACTACAATATACTGTACATACAATATGCTTCGGAAAGACAATGACCTACTCTCAGTGGTGGAAAAAGTACCCAATTGTCATACTTGAGTAAAAGTGAAGATACCTTAATAGAAAAAGACTCAAGTAAAAGTCAGCAAGTAAAAGTATTTGGTTTTAAATATACTTAAGTATCAAAAGTAAATATAATTGCTGAAATATACTGACGTATCAAAAGTAAAAGTATAAATCATTTCAAATTCCTTATATTAAGCAAACCAGACAGCACAATTGTCTTGTTTTTTGTATTTACGGATAGCCAGGGGCACACTCCAACACTCAGACATAATTTACAAACAAATAATTTGTGTTTAGTTAGTCCGCCAGATCAGATGTAGTAGGGATGACCAGGGATGTTCTCTTGATAAGTGTGTGAATTGGACCATTTTCCTGTCCTGCTAAGCATTCTAAATGTAACGACTTTTGGTCGTCAGGGAAAATGTATGGAGTAAAAAGTACATTATTTTCTTTAGGAATGTAGTAAAGTAAAAGTTGTCAAAAATATAAATAGTAAATTACAGACACCCCAAAAAAGGACTTAAGTAGTACTTTAAAGTATTTTTCCTTAAGTACTTAAGTACACTACTGCCAACTCTGTGAGTTAATGAGAGGCAAAAAATGAAAACCACAAATAGTTTAAAAGAAAACTTCCTCTATGGTGCAAATATCACAAATACTACCCATCATTGATCAAGCCAAGTAAATGTATGTCCTCTGAGATCTTACTTGCTAATCAAACTTTCCTTTGTAGACAGCAGCTATGTCTTGTGTATCTAATCCCTGTGAATATGATATGGTCTGCTGGGTCCAGTCTGGTTCCAGTCTGGTTCCACGGTAGTGCCTCAGACATACAGAATGGCACAGTGCTGCAGTACTTTAGTCAGCTGTAGCCTTGCTGTTGATCCATCCAGCACAGTAAAACAGACAAATGCCCCTCCATATGCAAGCCACCATAGCCTCATTGCACACGGACACTACCAACTTATAGACATTACACCGTTATTATAACCCATAACGACTACAATTCAGAGGGATGCAGTGGCCTAGAACCAAAGTCCGCCAGCTGTTCAACTTCCAGAGTCCATTGCCAGCTGCCTTATACTGTATGGAGTCATGAGGGCAGAACACTGAACAAGCACAACACACCCTAGTTTCATCTCACCTGGGCAGTATCATTCACCTGTACTGAGACAGCCAGACAAACAAACACACACAAGCACGCAAGCACACACACACACACCACCTCTCTCTCTTTTCTCTCTCACCTCTCTTCACATACAGACAAATAGAGTCAGCTGAACTTTGAAACATTACTTCACAACCCAGTAGATAACTCAAGCACTCAAAGTCAGTACCAGTCTAAAAGCATTTCAATTGAGTGAGGTATTTCTAGAGAGTTCTAAGAGTGTGTCATGGAGTCCTTGAGTTCTGTTTACTTTTATTCTCAACTCAAGGATACACTAAAGAAAGCAACCATTTATTTTACAGGTGTCACACAAACCTCCCTTTGTATAAAACAGGAGACACAGTCCAAAGACAAAATGAACAATAATCTTAGTATCTAGAATACATAAGCTGTACACCACACTTTCAGACATTTTTATGTCACTTATGGCACATAGCAAGTCTAATTTCGTAGTTTTATATGTGGGTTAAATCACTGTTGTTATGTCTGTCTGACCAATTCAAACTTTCCTAAGAATCTGATTAGGAAACCTGTACATAACTGAAACTAGTTACAGTAAATGCTTGTTACAATCACATTATAACAAAACTAGCATAGCCAAGGAAATACAACTAGCTTGTAAACATACATTTATTTAGTTGTTTACCATCAAAACTACTTCCAATCTGTTTGCTAATAAAAAACAATAGATTATGACATGAATCCTGCACCTGTCTGACCTGGCTCTAAGAGAGAGAGAATCATGGGTGTTGGGAAAGAAGTATGTGACGTACAATAAAAGGCATCTTACCTTGTATGTGTGTTCTGTGAAAATCTCTCCCTCTTCTTGTTTGTAATCCAATAGAAAAACCCAGTCCTGTGAAAGATTATATTATTTTCTGCTGCTTTCTCAGTAATTCATACACACAGTCTCCCTCACTCTCTCTTCTCATTCACTGCACTGTCAGGCTAAGCCACTGAGTAATATATATATACAGCCACTGAGTAAGAACAAACCACTCCTCCCACCCCCTCTCTCTCTGCCCCCTAGCCTAATTCTCTCTCTCTCTCTCTCTCTCTCTCTCTCTCTCTCTCTCTCTCTCTCTCTCTCTCTCTCTCTCTCTCTCTCTCTCTCTCTCTCTCTCTCTCTCTCTCTCTCTCTCTCTCTCTCTCTCTCTCTCTCTCTCTCTCTCTCTCTCTCTCTCTCTCTCTCTCTCTCTCTCTCTCTCTCTCTCTCTCTCTCTCTCTCTCTCTCTCTCTCTCTCTCTCTCTCTCTCTCTCTCTCTCTCTCTCTCTCTCTCTCTCTCTCTCTCTCTCTCTCTCTCTCTCTCTCTCTCTCTCTCTCTCTCTCTCTCTCTCTCTCTCTCTCTCTCTCTCTCGCCTGTGATTTAGCTTTCTTTGCTTGTGACATCACCACAGGGTCATCCACTTGTTTCCCTTTGGCAGTGACCACCTCGCTACCCCCTAGTGGTCACTAGAAAACTTGACAACGGGTGGTTTGAAAATACTCACTTGTACTTAGGTTAGAACAGCTGCAGTAAAAACAGTAGCATTATGGCAGAAAATACAAAGGAAGGACAATTAACACTAGCCTGACAACTCACACTCAATTATTCCGCTGCTCTGTCGTTTGCTAAACTAACTCCGTTGGCATGGTGTAGCGTTTGGTCAGAGCAAGGAGTCTTGGTAGCCAGGCAAAATGAACACACCTTTGCTACAATGTGTCCACTATCTAAATTACTTACTTTTCATATATTCTCTATAGTAGTTCCTAGGTAGCTTTGTCACCCCAAAACATCACTGCTCCAAAATCTGTCCCCAGCTTGAGATGGATGGAGGAGAGGTCTGTCAGTGAAGACAGTTTATTGGAGGTGACAAAGGATCAGCCAGAGAGAGAGAGAGGGAGGTGGAGAGAGGGTGGTCTTCTCCAGACACACAGATGTTTCCCTAGTTGCCGCCTAGTGTGACCAATCAATGCTGTTAAAGACACAATCAATACCACACACAGCAGGGGGACAGTGGAGAGGGGAGGGGGAGAGGGGGAGAGGAGCGAGGGCTATCCCCGAAATCACTCAGTCTTAGAGTGCATTCACACACGCTAACACAAGTGAGAGGCAGTGCAGTGAAAACTGCATTTATAGATCGGTAAACCGATAAGAGAAAAAACGTTTTCTGTTGAAACTGCAATTTCAACACACATGGAATCTCCCAACCGACTTCTCTAAATAAACAGTACACTACTAGATATCATTTATACACATACTAATAATACACATACTACACATTCTAATATTATACATACTGCACATACTAATAATACACATACTAATATTATACATACTACACATACTAATATTATACATACTGCACATACTACACATACTAATAATACACATACTACACATGCTAATACTATACATACTACACATACTAGTAATATACATCCTACACATACTAATACTATACATACTAATTCTATTCATACTACACATACTAATACTATACATACTACACATACTAATAACACACATACTACACATACTAACACTATACATACTACACATACTAATACTATACATACTACACATACTAATACTATACATACTACACATACTAATACTATACATACTACACATACTAATGCTATACATATTACCCATACTAATGCAATACATACTACACATACTAATACTATACATACTACACATACTAATACTAAACATACTACATATACTAATACTATAAATACTACACATACTAATAATACATATACTACACATACTAATACTATACATACTACACATACTAATACTATAAATACTACACATACTAATAATACATATACTACACATAATAATACTATACATACTACACATACTAATACTACACATACTACACATACTAATACTATACATACTACACATACTAATACTATACATACTACACATAAATGATCGATCAGGGTCCTTGGAAGTCCACCCCCCAGTCATCTATGTCAAATGTCACATTTACAATCTGTTCAATGTGTCAGTCATCAGGGGTCTAGTAAATTATCCATATATCATGAGTTGTTTTGTTTCCAGTGAACACTGATTCATACTCAGTCATATCTTATTCCTCTATAATATGGGGGTGCAGTGAGTCATCAGCGTAGTACAATACAGTAGTGACACTCCTACAGGAGAGTAAAGGAGAGTGATTGTAGCCACGTGTGTGTGTGAGGGCCCGGGTGTGTCCCAAGGGGGCCTCCAATAACCACCCCCAAATTAGGCCCCTGAATCAGAGGGGGAGGAAGTCACACGACTGGTGTGATTCACGAAATACGCATCAGCAGAGGAACCGAGGAAGAATCACTGAATGGACAATCAAGACGAGTTGTGAAAGAGGGAGCTATTTGTTTCACAATACTTTCGTTGGTGTGTGTGTGTGTGTGTGTGTGTGAGAGGCTGGGCCTGGCCTATAACGACTCACGGCTGAGCCAGCCCCTCCATATGCTCAACTTTACACTATCCATTCTCCTCAGCCGCTGAAGTAAAGTGGAAGCAGATAACCCATGGTCTCTGCTCATGAGGTCAGATCCTGAAAATAGGCCTAACTGTGGGGGCCACGGGCTGCTAACGCCATGACAACAATAGAGGGTCTATACATACTGTACACACTGCACGGACACACACACACACACACACGCACACACAGATAGTAAGCTCCATTGTTTATCTACTGGCAGCATATGGATCTTGCTGGAAGATCCGAGTTGACGGGAGCCGGCGTGGGCCGTAGTCACTCTGAGTCTGAACACAACACAACACACACTCCTACCGAACAAAAACAATCCTTGTATTTCTCCCCCTAGGACGGGAGTGGCTCCCAACAACGGGAAACCTCCCAGGCCTCGACGCACCAAGATCAGGAATCCCAGCTGGAGACGCTGCTGTGTCAGTCTGGAAGTATGTTCTTCTCCCATCCCACAGAGGAGTGAATGTGTCCCAAATGGCACCCTGTTTTCTATATAGTGCACTTGTTACACCCCTGAAAAAGGGGAGAAATAATCACGAACGTGACGCAGTTATGTTTCCTCACTGACAAATTTAGTGTAATGATTTTACAAAAATACCACATTTTACAGAACAACAGATCTACAGGAACCAGAGTTTTGTAGGGTACAAAGCTTATTCAAATCACAACAGCATAAACTGTAATTCACTAAAACATATACAAATGTTTCAATATAACTGTCAAACACAAAGTAATTTTAGCTCAGTAACCCATAACTACATTTATCAACCATGTCAACAAAGTATTCGAAACACATTATACAAATAACCCCAAATATATTATTAACAACGCACATATTCATTCACAATTAGCATAAAATGGCAGCTACTCTCAGTAAGGCTATCGCTGCAACCAAGCAGATTACAGTCACACACGCACCTAATAACTCTCTTCAACTTAACTCTAACTTCCTCAAGATGTTACTAACACATACCTTAAACTCTCTTCACAGGTTAGCAAGTTATTACATTCAAATTAACTCGTTTCATATCAATAACGTACCTGAAAAAAGGGGAGAAATAATCACGAACGTGACGCAGTTATGTTTCCTCACTGACAAATTTAGTGTAATGAGAAAAAGACCGCGATTCCCCCAGGAAGTTGGGTGGAGACCAGAGCAATCGATCTCAGGCTCATAGATTAAGAGCATTTAGTAGATCACAGATGAACACTTTTACCCTTAAATTAGGCACCACAAACTAAAGTAGTCAATATAACATTTACACATTCCTCTTACAATATTAACCCTTTGACTCTTGACGGATTTTAAACACATTTATGCATTTTATCAATCTCTATGAACTAGTACTGGATGCATAATCTTTTTAACCTTAGATATTTTAAGATCCTTACATACCATGAACTTACTAATACTTTTTAGTGTATAACAGGCTATGAATGTCCTTTAACCTGTCACACTCTCCCCGACAAAATAAATGTTGTCCCAACATTACCAACATTGTCTTCTGAAACAGTCTATAAGCACTGGACGTAGAAAATCCTCTTCTGTAAGATAGTCCTTGAGCAGAGGTCAAAGTTCACAGTTCAAATAGAACCAAGAAGTTATATTCACAGTCCATATCTGTTGACCAGCTGTATAAACAGTCCATAAGCAGTCTTTTCTCATACTATTGTCAACAGTCCATCAGTTTTAATGATCTCTATGCATAGTCTGCTAATTGTCTCGTGAAAGTCTGTGAAATCAGTCAGTAGTCCATGGTCAAACATGTCAACTCTGTCTGTGGCCTCAAGTTTGCTGAAGTCCATACATGTAGGGTGGCTGAAGGTAATATCCCTGTAGTGATGGCAGCCATGGAACCAGTCCTGGTGCAGGGTAGACAGGGAACAACTGTGGCTGTGGCTGGATACTGTAGCAGGGAAGGGATACCAAGCTGATCATAGGTGATACGTCTTGGAGGGTGTCTCTCTCTTTGTGGCAGCTGGTAAGCTGGTTCCTCAGGTTCAGCAGCAGCAGTTAATGAAGGAAAGGCACTTAGTGGACGATCATCCAGCACATTTTCAGCAGGCAAGTTCATCTCCTCAGCAGGCAGTTCTTTAACTGTTGTTTTCTCCTCCAGCTGATTTTCAACAAGAGGCTGTGCTGGTAGCGTATCAGGAACTGGCACCGCAACTGTTTGTTTCACTGGTGGGGGCCTGTTTTCCGACTCTCTCGCTGGTTCAGCATACCTCTCAGGTACTGTAGGAAATGTGGGGACCTGTAGCGGCTCATGATGAAGGTCATATTCATCCCCGCTGTCTTCATCAGAATCTAGAGGCTGTGATCCAGGCTGATGTCTCTTTTTCTTACTTTTGTCATCTTTAGTCATTTCTGGTTGTCTCTCAAAAGGTAAGTGGTCACAGGACATGAGCAGGTTTCTGTGCAGGACCCTGGAGCGTCCCCTACCCTTTTCTGGTCTCAACTCATAAATCGGCAGGTCTGAACCCATTTGTCTCACTACTGTGTGAATTTGATCTTCCCAATAGTTACGGAGTTTGCCTGGTCCTCCTCTTGGTGTCAGGTTTTTAATCAGAACTCGCTCGCCAGGCTGTAGCACTGAACTCCTAACTTTAGTGTCATAGTACTTCTTACTTCTTTCAGCAGCTTTCTGAGCATTTTCTTTTGCAATGGCGTATGCTTCTTCCATTCCTCGTTTCCAGTTCTCCACGTAGTCTCGCTGGTTACTGGAACCTGCCTCTGTGCACAATCCAAAGAACATATCAACTGGAAGCCTGGGTGATCTCCCAAACAGAAGACAAAATGGTGAACAGCCAGTCACTTCGCAACGGGTGCAGCCATAGGCACAAACCAGCCCGTTCAGAGACTCCCTCCAGCTTGACCTTTGCGTCCCAGTTAGTGTCTCTAGCATTTGCAACAATGTTCTGTTCATTCGCTCCACCTGACCGCTCCCCATCGGGCGGCAGGGCGCCGCTCTGGACCCGGCCATGCCACCGAGCCTCTTCAACCGATGGAACAACCGATTCTCGAATTCTCCCCCTTGGTCATGGTGGACGCGGGAGGGGAACCCAAACCCCAGGGCAAAGTCACTGAAGACGAGATCCGCAGCAGCTCCTCCTGACTTTGATGTGGTGGCGCAGGCCCGAGCGAAACGCGCAAAATGGTCAACAATCACGAGGATGTACTCATATCCCCCTCCGCATCTGCCGAGACGGAGGAAATCCACACATACCAGTTCAAATGGCTGTGCTGTCATAACGTTCGCCAGAGGAGCTCCCGTTTCATGGCCCGGCCTCCTCCGCTTGACACAGCCACAAGCTCCAGTCACATAGTGCTCGATGTCAGATTGCATACAAGGCCAGAAGAAGCGGTCACGCACCAGCGACACAGTGCGGCCAGCACCCCGGCGTCCCACGCTATCGTGCAACTCCTCCACCACTCCACCTTTGTACTGCTCCGGTAGAACCAACTGCCCGCGGGCTGCAGTGACTCTGCAAAGAATACCATCACCGTCGATCGTCAACTTGTCCCACTCTCTGAATAGGCACCCTGTCCCTGGACCGAACTCCCTCCGCTCTTTAACTGGCGGTTTGGAACCAGACAGCTCGAAACCGAGCACAGGACGGACGACCCGGACCAGACTCCCGTGCCCTCCCATCCCCCCCTGGGATCGAGCTGATTGTTGCTGCAGCCGTCCCACCCCCAGCCGACACTGACATAGATGCAGCCGAAATTGACCAAGGCACAAAAGGCTCCTTCCGCACCTCCACTGCCCGCATAGCGGCGGCAATGGTGTCTGGTGGAAGCTCCTCAGAACACTCTCCCATCAGTGACTCCACATCCAGTGGCATCCCCGACAAAGCATCTGCATCACCGCTCTCTCCGCCCGGCCCGCACTCCATTGCAAAGTGGAAACCAGCCAACTCTGCAACCCACCCGGAAGTGGCTGCGCCCAGCCCTGCAGTAGACAGAATGCAGCTCAGCGGGCCGTTATCACTGTATACAGTGAAGGTCGGAGCATAGTACAAATAATCATGGAACTTATCAGTGATTGCCCATTTTAGAGCTAGAAATTCTAGCTTGCCAGAGTGGTAGTGATAGTTCTTCTCAGCTGCTGTTAAGGTTCGAGAGCCATAAGCAATGACCCTAAGCTTCCCATCTTGCTCTTGATAAAGAACTGCTCCCAAGCCTTGGTGTGACGCATCAGTGTGTACAACAAATGGCTGAGTGAAGTCAGGGAAACCTAAGACTGGTGGGTGAAGCAGACACTCAATCAGCTGTTCAAGTGCCTGTTGATGCTGGTCAGTCCACAGGATTGGCTTGTTTGAGGGCACCACATGACTTACTTTCTTTGTTTTTGCTTTCCGTGGGTGGTCAGGTAATTTCTCTGAATCTGCTTTCAGGAGGTCATACAGACAGCTGGCCCTCCTAGAAAAGTCTTTGATGTACTGTCTGTAGTAAGTGAGTAAACCAAGCATTTTTTCTGAGCTGGCCCACAGTCTGTGGTCTGATCTCTTTCAATGCTCTTACTGCTTCAAAATCGGCTGGGTCAACTTTGCTGCCGTCTGCAGACACTATTCTGCCCAAATAACGGACCTGGGGTTTAAAGAGATCACACTTACTTGGCTTGAGGTTTGATGCCATACTCTCTGAGACGCTGCAAAACCTTTTGCACATCATTCACATGGCTGTCGAAAGTTTTACTGAAAACTAGCGTGTCGTCCAGATAAGGAATGCAGATGTTGTCCCGGAGCCCTTCCAAACATTCCTCCATACAACGCTGAAAAGCTGCAGGAGCGTTCATGAGGCCGAATGGCATACGTATCCACTCATAGAGTCCCCATGGGGTCACAAATGCTGTCAGTGATCTGCTTTCTTCAGAGATGAACCCTTGGTGATATGCTTTTCCCTGATCTAAAAGGGAGAACCAGGAATTACCACCTAAACTGTCCATGATGTCCTGGACCCGAGGGATGGGCTGGCGGTCGGGATGTGTCTTTCTGTTCAGGTCTCTGTAATCTATACACAACCGGAGGGTCCCGTCCTTCTTCCTAACGCACCACGACAGGTGAAGAATATGAAGAGTTTGACTTCCTAACCCAACCCTGGGCTATGAGGTCATGAAGGTAACCCTTCATCTCCTGATACAGTGGCCTGGGCACTGACATGTATGTGCGCTTGACTGGTTCAGAGTCCTTTAGAGAAATAGTCATTTTCAATCGTTCAATGCAGCCAATGTCATTGTCTGATCTGGAGAAGGAGTGACACTCTTCTCTAAGCATTTTCCTAACAACCTCTCTCTGTTCTTCGGTTAGGTGACTTAAACCTACTGGTGGATCCCACTGTTCAGTAGCAGTACATGGAGTTTGAACACTAGTGTGATTCACTGTGGCTGGGGTGACAGCTTTTTCAAAGACTTGGGCAGGTAACACAGTCATAATGGTTTGTACTGTACCGATTATGGTGCGTCCTAGCAGGGCAATGTCGTGGTCAGTGGGGTTAGAGACATCAAGCATGACAACTGGAAAACACCTTTCTTAACTCTGACTAGTGTGTCAAAGAACTCAAGTTCATCTGGCCACTGCGGGTTCAGGTCTGGCTGGAAAAGCATTGTCATGTCATCTTTGAAAGGCTGGGAAGCTACCCGGCACTCAATCTGAATGCTACTGTGTTTTGGTACAGCAACCTTCTCTTTCTTGGTCTTCACTGCGTATTCATCTGTCTGTTCTGCGCTAACAGCCTGTATAAAAGCCCTCACCTTATTTCTTTTGAGGCTTGGGAAAGCTTTTTTCACTGTACTGTACCGTTTAGTCTTTTCGGTCATTGTCAGGATGTGCTCAATAACATTGAAACCTATGATGGGATGAGATAGGTGACAGCCTTTCATTACCAGCACTGGGATGATCAGTTCCTTCGTTTGGTCAGTTTCAGAGGCTAGCCGAAAAGTTGTTTCAATCCATCCCAGGTACGGCATTTCAGTCCCATTTGCTGCCGTCAATCTTAGATCATCAGGTGAGTCCAGAATTTCTGAAACATCCCTCAGCCTTGCGTTTGGGAGAGATTCCGCTTTCCATCGTTCATCAATGACCGATACCTGAGAGCCTGTGTCCCATAGAGCTTGGAGGTGGTGGCGATTCAGGTGACACTCAACAAGGCACTGTCTACCGACTAGCGAGGTGACCTTATGGGGGTGGCAACCTTGAGCTAGGGATGGTAAAGAGTGGGCATTTTCTTCTGTACAGGAAAGCTTTTCACAGGTAGAGTCAATTTTCAGGTGAGTGCATTTTTCCTTATGTTTAGTCCAATGTTGGTTTTGACATCCTTTGGAACAGTACAGTGTCTCTTTACATGATGAACATTGTTTCAGGTTCTCAAATGACTCTTCTCTGGCACAATTTGCACATTTCTGGGACTTTTTGGTAGCTATGGTTAACACTTGTCCCTCAGCGGTAACCCTTCCCGTTTAAAGGGGCCTCTTTGGATGGTCTGACTCCCGGATTTTACATCCAGCTTGAAAATGTTCCCCACTCCCACATCGGAAGCAGTGTGTGCAGCGTGCATCTGTTCTGGCCTGCTGGCAGACAAAACACCTCCTTGGAGCTTGAGCAGAGCGGTTGGTATACAGGTTAGGTGCATATTGATACTGCGCAGGGTCAGGTGCATGGGGCTGACTGTAGTTGCTGTAATACTGCTGCTGGGAAACAGGTGGCTGGGGTTCCCTATCTGGCCTCCTAACTGGAAGTGGGGCATGGGCATAAGGCGATGACTGAAACATAGGCTGCTGTAATGTCTCCTTAATCTGAGCAATCTCTGCACTGAGACCTTTTAGGAAGCTACACCTGTCTTAAGTTCAGCTAACTCTGTTAACAGTTCTGCGGGTATCTTAGCTTTGGCTTCCTTCACAGGACACTTTGCAGATGGCGTATCTTCTAACTGGACTACACTTACAGTTGTAGCAGGCTGTGGGGGCATTAAAACGCTTTTTGTTTCGTCTTTCTAACTCATTAGCACAAGCAATGTTAAGCTTCTCTAGCAAAACCTCATCTGATGTTTCGCTATCAAGCAGGAGAGGCTGCATGTCTATCCTGATACTGTCACTCTGGAGACCTGTAAGGACTGTGTGTAAACACATGCGCTGGACTAGGGCAGGGTCATACTTAAGCCCTGATTCTGACTCCTGGGACGCAAATAGTACTTTCTGCCTCAAATCTAAGACGCGCATCAGGAAGCTTTGAGGGGTCTCCTTGCTATGCTGTGCTTCTGAAGCTAGCTGTTTGTAAAGCTCTGTTGCACTCTTCTCTTGGAAGTGGGAACGCAGGATGCATCTAAGTGTGGGAAGAGTTAGCTGGGGTTTACCTTCCAAGTAGCTGCGTAGCTGTGAGCCTGGAGAAATAGCCCTGATTACTGCGTCTACTATTTCTACCTCAGGATAGCCTCTGTTAAGTCCATTCTCAATCTGATGGGCAAGGCTGGAAAAAAGTCAGTTTATCTTTCTGGCCCGGTTCACCTATCTGACCAGAAATTTTTAACTCTTTGCGCCAGTATGAGCCGGGCTGTGCACTGGGTGAGAGCTGCATGCTCCTCTGAAGATGGGCAGGGGGTTGGGGCTGGCGCAGAGAATCACTGGCTTGGTCTGCAGTACTCTGCTCAGTTCCCACCCCTTGTTGTGGGGTTACAGTTCTCAGTCCCTCTATTCTGTGATGTGTTCTGGCTGTTTCAATATCATGGTCAGTTTGCCCTGTCTTGCTATCTATGCCACTGATCATCTCTGTCATTTTGTCTTTAAGTAACAATAATTCCGACATGCCGCCATCTTCTAACTCTGCAACTTCCTCTCTTTCAAGGAACATCATAATGTGAGTCATCAGTGATATGCGGGATTTGTCTTGAACATCTCTTCTCTGTTCGCCTGATATGTCAAGGGAAATCACATACGTCTAGTAACTTGTCTTTAGTCAGGGTGTGCAATTCTCCTACTACCTCTTCCTGTAGTTCTTCCAAGGCGGTTGTCATGTTGACAGGACAGGAGGAACCTTTACTGTGCAGGAGTTGACTCTGAATTAGATGGTCCTTACTGTCTCTGATGGTCTCTCAACGGCCTCAGTTGACACGTACTTAACCACCAACTTCCAGCTCCCCTCGAACAGCAACACTTTCCTCACTGCAGCCTGCCTGGGTTGTTATGTAGGGATTTAGCTGGCTCGGAATTCAGCGACCAGGATGTGGAAGCCGGACATCTGAGCAGCAATCTCAGCGGAGCCTCCAAAATGTTACACCCCTGAAAAAGGGGAGAAATAATCACGAACGTGACGCAGTTATGTTTCCTCACTGACAAATTTAGTGTAATGATTTTACAAAAATACCACATTTTACAGAACAACAGATCTACAGGAACCAGAGTTTTGTAGGGTACAAAGCTTATTCAAATCACAACAGCATAAACTGTAATTCACTAAAACATATACAAATGTTTCAATATAACTGTCAAACACAAAGTAATTTTAGCTCAGTAACCCATAACTACATTTATCAACCATGTCAACAAAGTATTCGAAACACATTATACAAATAACCCCAAATATATTATTAACAACGCACATATTCATTCACAATTAGCATAAATGGCAGCTACTCTCAGTACGAAGCTATCGCTGCAACCAAGCAGATTACAGTCACACACGCACCTAATAACTCTCTTCAACTTAACTCTAACTTCCTCAAGATGTTACTAACACATACCTTAAACTCTCTTCACAGGTTAGCAAGTTATTACATTCAAATTAACTCGTTTCATATCAATAACGTACCTGAAAAAGGGGAGAAATAATCACGAACGTGACGCAGTTATGTTTCCTCACTGACAAATTTAGTGTAATGAGAAAAAGACCGCGATTCCCCCAGGAAGTTGGGTGGAGACCAGAGCAATCGATCTCAGGCTCATAGATTAAGAGCATTTAGTAGATCACAGATGAACACTTTTACCCTTAAATTAGGCACCACAAACTAAAGTAGTCAATATAACATTTACACATTCCTCTTACAATATTAACCCTTTGACTCTTGACGGATTTTAAACACATTTATGCATTTTATCAATCTCTATGAACTAGTACTGGATGCATAATCTTTTTAACCTTAGATATTTTAAGATCCTTACATACCATGAACTTACTAATACTTTTTAGTGTATAACAGGCTATGAATGTCCTTTAACCTGTCACACACTCCATTCCTCTGGTGTATAATATCTAATGCCAAAAACATGAACTCTCTCTCTTTATCTCTCTCTCTTGCTTTCTCTCTCAGTCTCGCTCCTTCTTCTCCATTGAACCACACCTTGCTTTCAGAGCAGGCTGATGTTGTAGAGCCATAGACAAAACACCTCTATCACTCTGTCTCCATATGAAGCACAGATAGTGAGGGTGTCAGACATAGTGAGGGTGTCAGAGGGGGTTGGGGTGTCAGAGATAGTAGGAGTGTCAGATAGTGAGGTGTCAGAGATAGTGAGGGTGTCAGAGATAGTAGGGATGTCAGACATAGTGAGGGTGTCAGAGAGAGTGAGGGTGTCAGAGATGGTAGGGGTGTCAGAGAGGGTGAGGGTGTCAGAGATGGTAGGGGTGTCAGATATAGTGAGGGTGTCAGATAGTAGGGGTATCATAAATAGTGAAGGTGTCAGAGATGGTGAAGGGTGTTAGAGATAGTGAGGGTATTTGATGTGCTGTACAAGACATGGGTTAGATATTTACTTCACTGCTCTCCTCTCTTTCATCTTATACAGTGGGGGAAAAAAGTATTTAGTCAGCCACCAATTGTGCAAGTTCTCCCACGTGAAAAGATGAGAGAGGCCTGTAATTTTCATCATAGGTACACGTCAACTATGACAGACAAAATGAGAAAACAAAATCCAGAAAATCACATTGTAGGATTTGTAATGAATTTATTTGCAAATTATGGTGGAAAATAAGTATTTGGTCAATAACAAAAGTTTCTCAATACTTTGTTATATACCCTTTGTTGGCAATGACACAGGTCAAACGTTTTCTGTAAGTCTTCACAAGGTTTTCACACACTGTTGCTGGTATTTTGGCCCATTCCTCCATGCAGATCTCCTCTAGAGCAGTGATGTTTTGGGGCTGTCGCTGGGCAACACGGACTTTCAACTCCCCTCCAAAGATTTTCTATGGGGTTGAGATCTGGAGACTGGCTAGGCCACTCCAGGACCTTGAAATGCTTCTTACGAAGCCACTCCTTCGTTGCCCGGGCGGTGTGTTTGGGATCATTGTCATGCTGAAAGACCCAGCCACGTTTCATCTTCAATGCCCTTGCTGTTGGAAGGAGGTTTTCACTCAAAATCTCACGATACATGGCCCCATTCATTCTTTCCTTTACACGGATCAGTCGTCCTGGTCCCTTTGCAGAAAAACAGCCCCAAAGCATGATGTTTCCACCCCCATGCTTCACAGTAGGTATGGTGTTCTTTGGATGCAACTCAGCATTCTTTGTCCTCCAAACACGACGAGTTTAGTTTTTACCAAAAAGTTCTATTTTGGTTTCATCTGACCATATGACATTCTCCCAATCCTCTTCTGGATCATCCAAATGCACTCTAGCAAACTTCAGACGGGCCTGGACATGTACTGGCTTAAGCAGGGGGACACGTCTGGCACTGCAGGATTTGAGTCCCTGGCGGCGTAGTGTGTTACTGATGGTAGGCTTTGTTACTTTGGTCCCAGCTCTCTGCAGGTCATTCACTAGGTCCCCCCGTGTGGTTCTGGGATTTTTGCTCACCCTTCTTGTGATCATTTTGACCCCACGGGGTGAGATCTTGCGTGGAGCCCCAGATCGAGGGAGATTATCAGTGGTCTTGTATGTCTTCCATTTCCTAATAATTGCTCCCACAGTTGATTTCTTCAAACCAAGCTGCTTACCTATTGCAGATTCAGTCTTCCCAGCCTGGTGCAGGTCTACAATTTTGTTTCTGGTGTCCTTTGACAGCTCTTTGGTCTTAGCCATAGTGGAGTTTGGAGTGTGACTGTTTGAGGTTGTGGACAGGTGTCTTTTATACTGATAACAAGTTCAAACAGGTGCCATTAATACAGGTAACGAGTGGAGGACAGAGGAGCCTCTTAAAGAAGAAGTTACAGGTCTGTGAGAGCCAGAAATCTTGCTTATTTGTAGGTGACCAAATACTTATTTTCCACCATAATTTGCAAATAAATTCATTAAAAATCCTACAATGTGATTTTCTGGAATTTTTTTCTCAATTTGTCTGTCATAGTTGACATGTACCTATGATGAAAATTACAGGCCTCTCTCATCTTTTTAAGTGGGAGGACTTGCACAATTGGTGGATGACTAAATACTTTTTTTCCCCACTGTATGTCAGAAGATGGAGGAACAACTTGATTGTTTAAAACCAGTACTTTAACTGATTTTTTTACTTAGCCTACTAACCCTGACAAGATCCTAGAACATTCAGCGAACTCTCTCAGAACAATCCTCTGTCACCTTTGCCTCTCTCTCACATGTCTCACATGTGTAGCACATTATTTCCACTGATTGAGACTATTGGTTTCTTGCTGACAGAGGAGGTAGCAAAGTGGTGAGTGTGAATCAGCTTCTGCTTTGCTAAAGAGAAAATGTCCCTATATCAGCTGTATCTATCTATAGGATTCAATGTGACACTATCCTGGCAAATGTTTAAAGGGACTTTTAAAAAATGACTTGTGAATGAGATAGTAATTATTGAATAACAACAAAGATGACAGTGATATTGTCCCAACACTGTAATGGCAGACAGGCCCTGTACACACACTCCCTCAAGGTATGTTTGGGTCTGTCGGACTCTATTGTTCATCTCAATGCTCAGTACAAGCAGACTGACGTTCTACTCTCTCCGATCACTCAGAACAGGGAATGGGAGGACTTCACACACACAAAACACACAAGCCCGCACACATGCGCACACACAAGTAAAAATTACGCACACGCACACACGATCACCACCTGCCCTGCTACACCAACCTCTCCCTCCCATACCAATCAGACCCATTCAAGCATGGTTTGTGTCTGCATAGAGTAACTCATGCAACACTCAACATAGAGCTTATGTACAAAACAAGAATCTGTAAAAACAGCAGAATCTACATTCTGACATGTTCAAATGTTTCAACCAGTGTGACTGGAAGATTGGTCAACCATCAGTTATTTTCCACTCCTATATTTTGTGAGAGCATTACAATACAGACTCATAGTACCAGAAAATATATTGTCTGGCGTGTAGAGACCTGCTGCTCGGTTGATATTCCCTTTACATTTGATCACAGCACTCAGGCTTCAAGTCTCTGATTATACTTAGCCTCTATGGCAGGCAGCTCCTTCATTTTATTGTAATGAGCTTTGTTGATGCTGTGTGTGTGTGTGTGTGTGTGTGTGTGTGTGTGGTAATGGTTTGTTGATACTGTGTGAGTGGGAGAGCACTTACTGCCTTGGGGTTTGGCTATGTTTCAATTACACAACAACATAATGCTCAGCCACAATAACCAAAGTTAATACAAACTACTCTGTCTATGACTTCTGTGTAGACCAATGTAATGTATAGTACTTTGAATGTGGGAAAAGCGCTTCATAAATCCAATGTAATTAAATACACCACACTGAGTCTTGAAGACAGATGGTGGGTCCCCTTTGGGGAGAGAAGGGATGTTTTAACTTTAAGAGGGGCAAAAAGGAAACTCCTATGATGACAGAAGAGGAGAGGCCAGATACACATATGTTCTTGTGATTCAGTGTGTCTACAGTGAAGGAAGAGGCCAGTCTCCTCCCCCCTCCTCTTTCCCCCTCCTCTTTACCCACTCTGTCCCCTAAGGATGTCATCCTTTCATCTTTGGGTGAGTGTTGAGAGACGGGGTCTCAGGTGGCTCACACCACCCCTCTCCTCCCTCCCTCCATCCCAATAGGGACTGACCCAGCCTTGGTGGTCTGTCACGTCATCGCTCAATACCTGTTATCTACTCCACTAGACTCCTGAGAGCATCCCCATGTCTCAATCTTTCTCAGATATGTTGCCACAAAGGCTGAATAACTAGCCGGCTGTTACTTCCTTTGCAAACTGTGTAATGTATGTAAAATGTCTCAAACTCTCAGGCTGAGTAACTTAAATATTGTGAGTAAACATCAGAAAAACTCAAGTCAAGCATTTCACTTTTTTTTTGTTGTTGTAATTTTACCCCCTTTTTCTCCCCAATTTTGTGATATCCAATTGGTAGTTATGATCTTGTCACATCGCTGCAACTCCCCAATGGGCTCGGGAGAGGCGAAGGTCGAGTCATGCATCCTCCGAAACATGACCCGCCAAGCTGCGCTGCTTCTTAACACCTGCTCGCTTAACCCGGAAGCCAGCCGCACCAATGTGTCGGAGGAAACACCGTTCAACTGACGACTGAAGTCAGCTTGCAGGCGTAGTCGCTAGAGTGCGATGAGCCAAGGAAAGCCCCCCGGCCAAACCCTCCCCTAACCCAGACGACGCTGGGCCAATTGTACGCTGCCTTATGGGATCTAACCCAGACTGTAGTGACGCCTCAACGCTGCGCCACTCAGGAGGCCAGATTTTCACTTTCATCATCATCAAAGTGTAATAAAGTGTTTCTAATATGATGCCTCAAATGTCACTCATTCCCCATGTAGTGCACTACTTTTGACCCTATGGGCCCTGGTCAAAAGTAGTGCACTATGTCATGAATAGCCTGCCATTTGGGATGCCCCCCCAAAAATATGTATTTATATTTTTTACCCACTTTTTCAATCTTGTCTCATCGCTGCAACTCCCCAACTGGCTCGGGAGAGGCGAAGGTGGAGTTGGAGTTATGCGTCCTCTGAAACATGACCCGGCTAACCACGCTCCTTAACACCCACCAGCTTAACCCGGAAGCCAGCCGCACCAATGTGTCGGAGGAAACACCATTAAACTGGCGACCGGGGTCAGCCTGCAGGCACCTGGCCCCCCCACAAGGAGTCGCTAGGGCGCGATGAGCCAAGTAAAGCCCCCCTGGCCAAACCCTCACGACGCTGGGCCAATTGTGCGCTGTCCTATGGGACCCCCGGGCACAACCGGTTGTTGCACAGCCGGGAATGAACCTGGGTCTGTAGTGACACCTCTGCGCCACTTGGGAGGCCGCAGCCTTAGTTTCTATTATGGCCAAGAAATGTTAAGAGGGCCAAGTGGGGGAAATCTGGGGCTGGTAGCAGCAGAGGCAGCATCCCTCAGGCTTGGGTTTTCCATACTAACTCAGACTCTAACTTCTGATACAAACGGCTGACTCTTAAATTAGGTCTACAATAAACTAGTGATGGGAAAATGCTTATATGAGGGTCAGTAAAGGGGTCCAATTTATTAGTCAGTCTTGATTGTTTAAGGCATACTTCCTCATCCCTGGTAACTCCATCTTTCTTTTTCCCTTTTTTTTCTCCCACTCTCGTCCAAGAAGTTGATGACCCACCACTTTACTATTCTCTAGTGTTTGTGTTCCTAAGCAGCGGACACTTGAGGATGTTTTGTTTCCCCCATCTTAGACCCCTTGGTTCGGCCCAAGAGTAGTGTTTCCCCCATCTTAGACCCCTTGGTTCGGTCCAGGAGTGGTGTTTTCCCCCCCATCGTAGACTTCCTTGGTTCAGTCCAGGAGTGGTGTTTCCCTCCCATCTTAGACTCCTTGGTTCGGACCAGGAGTGGTGTTTCCCCCCCAGGCCCCTCAGTTGGGTTCAAGAGGTGGCAGCTGGAGTTGTGCTCTGTAGACTACATTCCTTGTTTTCAGGCCAGCAGTGTCACAGGAGCAGAATTGTCACAGTCAGGAACTTTGGCAGGCTGGGGCTGAACATGTTTGATTGTGGAACATCCAGCGCCATGTTCCATGTCCGGTTGCCATGGTGACTAGCAGACTAGCTACAAACAGAAGCTTCCTGAAAAGTAGTGTGAGATGTCCTTTATCAAAGGGGTTTAATGAGTCACTGAGAAGAGATGGGGCTGTATAACAGGGGTTTAATAAGTCACAGAGGCTGTAGGCCTGTTTTCAGTAGTCTTCACATAATGAAGCCCAACAGGAACTAGAGGCATTAACACAAGCTTAGAATTAGATATTTTCAAATACAGTCTATAATCAGTCTCTTTGAAATACATTTAAAATATATTAAATATCAAAATCATCAAAAACATTCACTAAGAAATGGCTTATCTTGAATACCAGTCTTCAAAAAAGCAGATTCCTCATTTTAGTCTAAACCCATGACTCTTCTGTCACGGTCCCAGCCTCCTACCTGTTTAGATGAGAACCACAGCCTAAGTTATGGGAGCCAACTGGGCCTTGAAACAGCATGCCCTTCCTCCTCCTCCTCCCCACATCTGACAGAGAGATTAAACTGTGGTGTGGACTAGAGTTTGATTTGACAATTTAAAATACATAAAAAGGATTATACATACAAGAAGTCAGACTTGTTTACACTGTGGTCCTCTATTGGTAGGCAAGAGGCTGCAGGGCAAAATAAGTGACACAGGCACGCTGTGCCATACATTCAATCATACACAATGTCCACATATTTAGATATATACCCACAAAAGTATATATACACACATCTGACCAATCACTCCGCTAGCGCAGAGCGGCTTCCCACTTGGCAGTGGTTAAACCGGAGCTACCTGGAGCCGGGATCCTGCACCTTGGGTCAAAGGAAGAGCCAGGTGGAGCCGAGCTCCAGGACCTTATACGTCCAAAGAGAAAAGTATGATAGCAGTATGATAAACCAAGATTAGGGTTAGGGTTGATTATAAGGCTATGGAAGGGTAAAAGGTTAGGGGTTAGGATTAAGGACAATGTTAGGGTTAGGGTTGAGCTAGGTGTTGAACATACGGGTCAGCCATAGCCCAACCCTTACCCTTACCCTAGCTTCATGTCCGCACCCTGGCTCAACCCTAATCCTACCCCTAATCCCCCCAAATAGGGCTCCCTCATCTTCAAATTCCCAATGTAACCCCTGTGTAGAGGATATGTCTAACTACAGTGGCATTAAGGCGACAACAGTGGAATGGGGTGGCCCATTTCTACTCCTGAAACTCCCTGGCCCACCAGTCATCTCTACTCCTGAAACTCCCTGGCCCACCAGTCATCTCTACTCCTGAAACTCCCTTTAAAAGGCCCTCCCTGTCAATACCATTGATCCCTGCTGAGGCCATCAATACTCAGCGACAGCACCTGCTATTCTTCCCATCGATATGTTTGAACTTGTTTAGCCTTTGAAAGCATTGGGTTAAGGGGAAGTATCAATAGGCAGAAAACTAAGAATTGGCATTGAGGTCTGGTCAATACAGCAACGAGGACACCTCATGTCTCTTAGACTCAGTAGACCAGTGGTGGTCACCAAGGGAGGTGTGCAGGCTTTTGTTCCATCCCAATGTTAACACACAATACAATAAGGCTTTGTGATTGGTCCAGCCATACCTGTGCACCTCCACCTGTCCCATCTCTCCCCCTCCCCAGTGCTATTCCTGATTCCTACGCAGGCATGTTCTGGCACGGTCCCTCCGTCTAGAATTCCCGGGATTCTTCAGATACGCTATCTCAAGTAGAGAAAAGCAAAAGAGGGGAGCGAGCCAAGAGAAAGACATAACAACGTCCCTCCCGATGCTCCATAATAGTGGTGGCATTGGTGGGTTTTAATCATCACACGCCAAAGTAGAAAACTGCACTGAGGAATTGTGAGCATCAACACACACACAACACGTGCACACAATCGTGCACACAATCGTGCACACACACACACACACACACTCGCAAAATATACACGTCTGGGTTTAATTTTTCTGGATCAACACAAAAGGTGCAAAGGTTAAATGAGAGTAATGATGACATCATAAGGAAAGGTTTCAGAATGTAATATCAATACACAGAGTAATGATGACATCATAAGGAAAGGTTCACTTAAGGTGAGTTTCTCACAATAAAAGGTCCCTCATGGTGAGCCAATGATATAGCCCAACCAAGTTTTTTACCATCTACAACAATTTAATTTATTCTGGTCGTGGGGACCAACAGGGTGTGCAGGCTTTGGTTCCAGACCAGCCCTGGTTCAACTTACTCAAGTCTTGATAAGTTCCTTAGTTGAATCTGGTGTATTAGTGCTGAGTTGTGTCCCCAAGACCAGGATCCAGGAACACTTCTCTAGAACTGTCTGTGCCTCTCAGAGTGCCTAAAAGGCCTCCAGGAGCGGTGTTGTTAAACTGCTGTTAAAAACTGTGTTGTTAAAAACTGGAGCCAAGTGAGGCATAATCCAATGAGGTGATTGACATTGGGAATTGGGAACACTGCGAGTATCGACACTGCACAGTAGCAAGTCATGTCCTTTAGGATGAGAGATGCAATCAATAGCTCAGCAGTGCTTAGATTTGACTTTTATTTGTTCCGGCACCTATTTGGCCATATCCGGTACCTCTCGCGGCATTCTAATAAAAGCGATCAGCATTAAATCAAGTTGCCTCCTCATTATTTCTCCCGCCCCCCAGAAAGACCATCATGTAAAAGCGCGGTGATCCTTCTATGTAATCATCCTATCCTGCCACACTGATTCCAGACCTGCTCTCTTATTTGTACATCGAGGTTATGGGGAGGGCCAGTGGGGTAAGTAACTGATCTTGACACAGGTCTTGGTAGTGGTTGTCAGCTAGTGAAGAGGTCCCTACGTAAACACGTCACATAGCCTAGTCTAGTCTTCTCCCTACTGAATTTGAATCGTGGAAAAGCCAAATAAGATTGGATAAGAAAAGGCAATCGAGTTTGACATTTTTCAAGTCCACAAATCCAGAGAAAGATGGTGAATCGAACCCAGAACAAGCCAGAGAACGGTCAGTGCCGGAGGAGAGGAGTGAGGGGCATGGCGATGCTAATCCCGCCAGTTCAGCATCACCACCGGCTCCTCCACTATCTAGAATGCCTACTAGCGAGTCAGACACAGCAGGAGTGGGAGACCGGGAGCTGGGGGAGGGGGGCAGTGCATCCACCGACGAAGTGCTCGGAGCAGGTCCAATTTGCAGTTCAAGAACAAGCAAACGTATAACCCCTGGCTTGTCATGCAGAATTCAAAGTTGGCCTGTACAACATGCAAAAAGGTAGGGAGCTTCGGTCTAGAAACGACTGGAGGGATTAAACTAGCAAAAGAGTGGGTGGAATGTACAGGAAGTTAACATCCTATGCATCAGATGAAGAAAAAAAACACAAAAACAAAGAGCCCTCAGAAAAAAGGTTTTTGAACATGCCTGAACCAAGGCGCATTTGGTGGCAGCAAGCCTTGCAGACAAGGCTAAAGAAGACACCCAGGTTAACACTCAAAATGAAAACAAAAATAGACACTACAACCAGAGTCTTCAGAACAGCCATAGAAGGAGGCTAAACATCACAGCTACATGCCCACTCATGGCTTTGAGCAAGAAGTTGACTCTCAGGAGTTAAATGGACTTGACATGGGGAGAGTCGTGGGAGGTTTTGAAAACTAAGGTAGGACTTTTTTTTCCTTTACCTTCACAGCACAGAACAAGTGTGTAATCTGAATATGTGCTTCATATTATCACATAGGCAGGAGGCCTACAGTGGGGGAAAAAAGTATTTAGTCAGCCACCAATTGTGCAAGTTCTCCCACTTAAAAAGATGAGAGAGGCCTGTAATTTTCATCATAGGTACACGCCAACTATGACAGTCAAAATTAGAAAAAAAAATCCAGAAAATCACATTGTAGGATTTTTTTACATTTTAGTCATTTAGCAGACGCTCTTATCCAGAGCGACTTACAGTTAGTGAATACATATATATATATATTTTTTATACTGGCCCCCCGTGGGAATCGAACCCACAACCCTGGCGTTGCAAACGCCATGCTCTATCAACTGAGCTACATCCCTGCCGGCCATTCCCTCCCCTACCCTGGACGACGCTGGGCCAATTGTGCGCCGCCCATGAGTCTCCCGGTCGCGGCCGGCTGCGACAGAGCCTGGATTCGAACCAGGATCTCTAGTGGCACAGTTAGCACTGCGATGCAGTGCCTTAGACCACTGCGCCACTCAGGATTTTTAATGAATTTATTTGCAAATTATGGTGGAAAATAAGTATTTGGTCAATAACAAACGTTTCTCAATACTTTGTTATATACCCTTTGTTGGCAATGACACAGGTCAAACGTTTTCTGTACGTCTTCACAAGGTTTTCACACACTGTTGCTGGTATTTTGGCCCATTCCTCCATGCAGATCTCCTCTAGAGCAGTGATGTTTTGGGGCTGTCGCTGGGCAACACAGACTTTCAACTCCCTCCAAAGATTTTCTATGGGGTTGAGATCTGGAGACTGGCTAGGCCACTCCAGGACCTTGAAATGCTTCTTACGAAGCCACTCCTTCGTTGCCGGGCGGTGTGTTTGGGATCATTGTCATGCTGAAAGACCCAGCCACGTTTCATCTTCAATGCCCTTACTGATGGAAGGAGGTTTTCACTCAAAATCTCACGATACATGGCCCCATTCATTCTTTCCTTTACACGGATCAGTCGTCCTGGTCCCTTTGCAGAAAAACAGCCCCAAAGCATGATGTTTCCACCCCCATGCTTCACAGTAGGTATGGTGTTCTTTGGATGCAACTCAGCATTCTTTGTCCTCCAAACACGAGGAGTTGAGTTTTTACCAAAAAGTTATATTTTGGTTTCATCTGACCATATGACATTCTCCCAATCCTCTTCTGGATCATCCAAATGCACTCTAGCAAACTTCAGACGGGCCTGGACATGTACTGGCTTAAGCAGGGGGACACGTCTGGCACTGCAGGATTTGAGTCCCTGGCGGCGTAGTGTGTTACTGATGGTAGGCTTTGTTACTTTGGTCCCAGCTCTCTGCAGGTCATTCACTAGGTCCCCCCGTGTGGTTCTGGGATTTTTGCTCACTGTTCTTGTGATCATTTTGACCCCACGGGGTGAGATCTTGCGTGGAGCCCCAGATCGAGGGAGATTAGCAGTGGTCTTGTATGTCTTCCATTTCCTAATAATTGCTCCCACAATTGATTTCTTCAAACCAAGCTGCTTACCTATTGCAGATTCAGTCTTCACAGCCTGGTGCAGGTCTACAATTTTGTTTCTGGTGTCCTTTGACAGCTCTTTGGTCTTGGCCATAGTGGAGTTTGGACAGAGGAGCCTCTTAAAGAAGAAGTTACAGGTCTGTGAGTGCCAGAAATCTTGCTTGTTTGTAGGTGACCAAATACTTATTTTCCACCATAATTAGCAAATAAATTCATAAAAAATCCTACAATGTGATTTTCTGGATAATTTTTTTCTCAATTTGTCTATCATAGTTGACGTGTACCTATGATGAAAATTACAGGCCTCTCTCATCTTTTTAAGTCGGAGAACTTGCACAATTGGTGGCTGACTAAATACTTTTTTCCCCCACTGTATATATTCTCATATGTGTGTTCTGCTGTAGCCTACATTGATTTCTTTTATTTGAAGTTATATTCCGATATTGTGATATTTGTTCTACTGCTACATTAATGTCTTGAAAATGATGTGAAATTCGGGTCTGGTAAGCCCCACAGCTGAGTATGTGTGCATATGGTGGTTGTTCTTTAGTGTCTTCTAAAAATGTTTCTGTACATTGATGGCTATAAGAAATTCGGACTATACTCAAGTATGTGGGCATACTGCAGTGACGTCTAAAATGCTTTCAATGAATTAGCACCCTGGAGAGTGCGGTCCGTTTCACCACCATAGATAGTAGGCTACTTGGCTGCTACATTGTGTTTTACACTTTTTTTCTCAATGTGTTCTGGTACATCAGAGCCCCCCGGATAACCCCCCCAGGTATGGACATAGATGAGGTATGTGCCCAGTGGGACCATTATTAGGTCAAAACTAAACATGTTACCTCATCTATGTCCATACCTGCTTTACCTACCCTGACATACATACCCTGGGGCCATCACAAAGTAGTGTGGGTGACCATCTGCTAAATAAAACACCATGTCACCAATTATGTCTCTTCCCCTCATTTCAGAACGCTCTGGAATCTCCGGAATGGTGCTGAGGGCTCAGAGAAAGATGTTTAAGCCCCAGAACACTTGCTTTGGACAACTTGCTGACACCAGGAAAAGCCTACGAAAGGAATTCCTGGCTTTGGCACCTGTGAGGGTGTTAATACCCCCTGGCTATTGCCCCCCCCCCCCCATCGCAAATATGACAGATATACTCAGAGGTTTGGGAATCAATCCAAATCTGGGATAGTGGAATAATAGTTTTCTAAAGGTGGGGGGGGGGGGGGGGGGGGGGATTTCTCTGCATGCCTGGTGAAGATGTGTTGAATGTGATTTGTTCGATGTGTTCAATGTGCACAAAAACGTTGCACAATGGTTGTGGTGTACATTGCCAAATGTTTTGAAATTGTTTAGAATTTGTTATTGTGAACGGGGCCACTGACTGAGTCTCCCATTGCCATTGCCTCTATCTGTCAGTGGGCTCCCGAGTGGCGCAGCAGTCTAAGGCACTGCATCTCAGTGCTTGAGGCCTCACTACAGACACCCTGGTTCGATTCCAGGCTGTATCACAACCGGCAGTGATTGGGAGTCCCATAGGGCGGTGCACAATTGGCCCAGTGTAGGCCGTCATTGTAAATAAGAATTTGTTCTTTACTGACTTGCCTAGTTAAATAAAAAATTTAGTTCAGTGTCTCACAGGGTTGGGAAAGACTGCTCTCTGGTGGACACTCAATATTCATACAATATCATATTGTCCAGTCAGTGACCACCTTTACATGCACACCGATATGCCATTATTATTCAGGATACTGAAGTATTCTGTTTTTGAGTTGACACATGTAAACATCATATCCCGTTTATAATAACCCGAAAAAGCTTGTATCCCGGTTATGAGAAATCCGGATAAGATACCTGAGCTATGCTTATCTTAGATGGGATACTGTGGCATGTAAACATCCTATCCTGTTCAGGCTACTATTGTTTTACCGGTCTGCGCAGGCTCAGTTTCGCATATCATGGGTGTTGTGTGATGATGTTTTCATCTGATTGTCAAACAAATCACTTCAAAAAGTAGTGCTACCTGCGCAGTTCCATCCACCATAATAATGTATTTTGCTGTTACTCTGTACTGGACCATATAGCCTACTGGTTACTTTCACCCATAATTTAGACAATTTATTGCTTATAATTTCCGACATTTGGTAGGCCATATTATAATTTCCGACATTTGGTAGGCCATATTATAATTTCCGACATTTGTAAGGCCATTTGTTTGTCAACTATAGTTAGATACGTGCAGCTTCTCTTCTGTCATAACTTGTTGCCACAGAAGACTAAATAAAGTAGTACTCCCCAGAATAATGTTTTACATTGATATAATTAATACATTAGTAATCTAGTTAACACCGGTAAAGTTGTCTGTTTCGTTTAGGGAGCTGGGAGAAAACGCAATAACTCCAAAAGAGTGGAAAGATTGGTCCTGTGCAAAATGTCCAAATGTCATCAGTTTGACTGGTTTTAAGGAAATTAAAAGCTGAGAAAACAAACGTTTCTGATAAGATTTCAGTTGGTCTTGGGTGCATATTTTATGTGGTTGAAATACTGTCTGCTTGCATAACAGTGTCAAAGATAACACATTACATGTGCATTCGCATTTTCTCAAGAGATGCTGAAAGAAAGAAATACAATTTCTCCACTCCTGTTCCCGAGACAAAATTAACATTTGTTGCATCATTTTTACATTTTAATTCTGCAGGAGTTAACATTATATTATACTACATGTGAGAGGTTATAGCCCTACAGTCAGTGTCCATATTTCAGTTACTATTCAATTTAACCCATGTTAACTTAATGAGGAATATTAACACACACACACAGGCCATACACAACAAAAAAAAAATGTATGCACACATGACTGTAAGTCGCTTTGGATAAAAGCGTCTGCTAAATGGCATATTATTATGGGTACAGGGATACTGGTGAACGGGATATCAAAGGTGCATGTAAACAACTTATCCCGAATTAGACCTTAAGCGTGATATGAGGTACTATCCGGAATAAACGTGGTCAGTGAGAGAGAGAGAGAGAGAGAGAGAGAGAGAGAGAGAGAGAGAGAGAGAGAGAGAGAGAGAGAGAGAGAGAGAGAGAGAGAGAGAGAGAGAGAGAGAGAGAGAGAGAGAGAGAGAGAGAGAGAGAGAGAAGCATATGGAAACAGAGAGAAATGGAGAGAGAGAGGAAGACAGAGAGAGAGAGAGCGTTCCATCAACAGGCCTTGCGTTGTTGCGGGTTGCCACATAAACAAAAGCTGATGTCACAATGCCTTTAGCATTCCAACGCCCTGCATTCCGCAGCAATAACATCCTCGCACCTGCACCCTTTCCTGCAACCCTATCCCCAATATGTAACAAGCAGGAATCAGGAAATTACCTCAAATCAACCAGACAATGAGAACAATATGTAGCTAACCTACTACATATTGTAGCTCTCCACTGTAACTAGAGACAGTCTGGTCTGGCCTCAAAGTGCAAAAACATCAATTTTAGGTTGTTATTATATGTTTTCCAAGAATGTGAGGGTTTGGTTAATAGGACTGACTATAAGTGATGAAGAGACCTTAATCAAACAAAACTGAATCAAATGAGAGCTGGGCTGGGCTGAGAAGATATGCTGCTTTATCGTCTGACTGCATTAACCATGTCGATACGACTATAAACCTTTTGTTAGTTAAAAAATAAATAAACTTCTACCAGCGGACCCTGTAATTTAGCGTACCGGTATAATTTGGCAGCCAGGTGTATTATTTTTAATACATTACCTGTACTGTATACAGGGCAGCAGGTAGCCTAGCAGTTCAGAACGTTGGACCAGTAACCGATAGGTTGCTGGTTCGAATCCCCGAGCCAACTGGGTAAAAACTCTGTAGAACCCTAATTGCTCCTGTAAGTCACTCTGGATAAGAGCATCTGCTAAATGAATAAAATGTAAAAAATGTAAATGTCTGTGTTAGCTGTCTAAAAGTGATGGGAACCTACCATCCTCAGATACTTTACATTGTGGTAAGTTCGAACCGCAGGCTGTGAAACTTCAACCTTCCAGCTGTGTATCATCCCCCTTCATCTCACACTCCTAGAGAATGGAGCATCGCAACAGCCCAAAGCCTCCATTCGGTGCCCCTTCTCTGGGGATTACCGGAGATTGGGGTGTCCTTCTCTCAGGAATGTGGATCAAAAGCCTGGATCCCAGATTCTTCCCCTCCAGGAAGGAAGGGAATAGAGAGAGGACCAACTTGGCGGAGATAAGTGAACACATATAGTCTGGACAACCTGCTGACGAATAGAGGAGAGGAAGACATAGGACGCATCTCAAATGGTACCGTATTCCCTATATAGTGCACTACTTTGGATCAGGGCCCATGAGGCTCTAGTCAACAGTAGTGCACTATATAGTACCCTCAAACTCAACTTTGGACCTTGAAGCCAGTTCCACTAAATTTTTTCATTGTTCCCCTCTAATCAGGGACTGATTTAGACCTGGGACAACAGGCGTGTGCAATTAATTAGCAGGTAGAACAGAAAACCATCAGACTCCGGACCTCGCAGGGTAAGAGTTGAGTACCCCTGATATAGGGAATAGGGTGCAATTTGGTAGTCAGACATTCTGTATCTGTACAGAGTTCCTGTGGAGCGAATGATGGACTTCTTATCTACACTACAGCTGCACACTCACGTGCCATGATTTACCTTCCTGAAGTTGAACACGTACACACCCATCCATCCATCCATACACACACATCCATCCATCCATCCACACACATCCATCCATCCATCCACACACACACCCATCCATCCATCCATCCATCCATCCATCCACACACACACACATCCATACACACCCATCCATCCATACACACACACCCATCCACACACACACCCATCCATCCATCCATACACACCCATCCATCCATCCATACACATCCATCCATCCATCCATACACACCCATACACACACACACACACACACACACACCCATCCATCCACACACACCCATCCATCCATCCATCCATCCATCCACACACACACCCATCCATCCACACACACACCCATCCATCCATCCATACACACACACACACATCCATACACACACACATCCATACACACCGATCCATCCATCCATACACATACACACACCCATCCATCCATCCACACACCCATCCATCCATCCACACACCCATCCATCCATCCATCCATCCACACACACACCCATCCATCCATACACACACACATACACACACACACACACCCCCATCCATCCATCCATACACACACACACACACACACACACCCATCCATCCATGCACACCCATCCATCCACACACACCCATCCATCCATCCATCCACACACACACCCATCCATCCATACACACACACATACACACACACACCCATCCATCCATCCATACACACACACACACACATCCATCCATGCACACCCATCCATCCATCCATCCACACACACCCATCCATCCATCCATACACACCCATCCATCCATCCATACACACACACACACACACATCCATACACACACACATCCATACACACCCATCCATCCATCCATACACATACACACACCCATCCATACACATACACACACCCATCCATCCATCCACACACCCATCCATCCATCCACACACCCATCCACCCATCCATACACACACACACACCCATACACACACACACACACACACACACATATCCATACATACACATCCACCCACCCACACACACACACACACACATCCACCCACCCACACACAACCATATTTCAAGGACAGCTTTTTTACATCTCTGTTACATTGCAAAAATCTGAAACTGTTAGTCAAAAAATGATGCAGAAAAGCTAATCATATATTAGACTACTGCAATTCTCTAATCTCCGGCTATCCAGATAAAGCACTAAATAAACTTCAGTTAGTGCTAAACACAGCTGCTAGAATCCTGACTAGAACCCCAAAATGTGATCATATTACTCCAGTGCTAGCCTCTCTACATTGGCTTCCTGTTAAGGCTAGGGCTGATTTCAAGGTTTTCCTGCTAACCTACAAAGCATTACATGGGCTTGCTCCTACCCATCTCTCCGATTTGGTCCTGCCGTACATACCTACACGTACGCTACAGTCACAAGACGCAGGCCTCCTTATTGTCCAGCAAACAGCTGGAGGCAGGGCTTTCTCCTATACTCAATTTTTATGGAATGGTCTGCCTATCCATGTGAGAGACGCAGACTCTGTCTCGACCTTTAAGTCTTTACTGAAGGCTCATCTCTTCAGTAGGTCCTATGATTGAGTGTAGTCTGGCCCAGGGGTGCGAAGGTGAACGGCAAGGCACTGGAGTGATGAACTGCCCTTGCTGTCTCTGTCTGGCAGGCTCCCCTCTCTCCACTGGGATTCTCTGCCTCTGACCCTATTACGGGGGCTGAGTCACTGGCTTACTGGTGCTCTTCCATGCCGTCCCTAGGAGGGGTGCGTCACAGACGTGATCTTCCTGTCCAGTTTCGCCCCCTCAGGCTTGTGCAGTGGAGGAGATCTTCGTGGGCTATACTCAGCCTTGTCTCAGGGTAGTAAGTTGGTGGTCTGTTGATATCCCTCTAGTGGTGTGGGGGCTAGAGGGATATCAACCGACCCACCCGTCTGTCTCCAGTATCTATGCTGCAATAGTCTTATGTGCCGGGGGGCTAGGGTCAGTCTGTTATATCTGGTGTAATTCTCCTGTCTTATCTGGTGTCCTGTATGAATTTAATTATGCTCCCTCTAATTCTCCCTCTCTCCGTCCCCTCCTGGAGGACCTGAGCCCTAGGACCATGCCTCAGGACTACCTGGCCTGATGTCTCCTGGCTGTCCCCAGTCCACCTGGTCGTGCTGCTGCTCCAGTTTCAACTGTTCTGCCTGTGGCTTGGGAACCCTGACCTGTTCACCAGAGGTGCTACCTTGTCCCGGAACTGCTGTTTTCGACTCGCTCTCTCTACCGCACCTGCTGTCTCAACATCTGAATGGTCGGCTATGAAAAGCCAACTGACATTTACTCCTGAGGTACTGACCTGTTGCACTCGCTACAACCACTGACCCTGCTGGTCATCTATGAATGTTTGAACATCTTGAAGAACAATCTGGCCTTAATGGCCATGTACTCTTATAATCTCCACCCGGCACAGCCAGAAGAGAACTGGCCACCCCTCAGAGCCTGGTTCCTCTCTAGGTTTCTGCCTTTCTAGGGAGTTTTTCCTAGACACTGTGCTTCTACATCTGCATTGCTTACTGTTCGGGGTTTTATGCTGGGTTTCTGTATAGCACTTTGTGACATCTGCTGATGTAAAAAGGGCTTTATAAATAAATAGTTTTGATTGATTGATACACAAATGATGAATGCACATCCTGCTATTCATGTAATAAACCCAGGGAAAGGAAGTATCTGTAGACCTCTCTAGTCTTTGCATTGGTACCTATATTGGGTATTTCATAAAGCTACGATGTTAATGTTTTTAAGTGGTTGGAAAGATTAGTAACTATGTTATTACCAGAGTGGACTGAGCCAACAAAGTTTGATTTTATACAAAAAAGGTACTAGGATCGTTACTCATCATCAACAGGCTAAAGCAGGCAGGAGAAATAAGAATGGGTTACTCAAATGAGGCAGCATAACATTCAATTACATAACTTTATTGAAACAAATAAATTAATAAGTTAGTCAAATGAGTTACCTTCAACAAGTAGTGAGCATTTTATAGTTTCACTTTTAGAAACCAAATCAGGTGTGCATTAGAAAATAAAAACACTTAATATCATTATTATTCCAACGGTAACTTCATCAATCATTGAAATTGCATGGAAGACATTTTGTTAGCACTAGTTTATTGCTTTGTGCTAGTTCTCGTTATAACAACAGATCCCATACATTATAGGGATTAAAAGAAGTGGGGGGGGATGGATGGAATGTTGGAACGGCAGCAAGTCAGAGGGGCCGTCCCAAAAGACACCCTATTCTATATATATACACACTTTTTGACCAAGGCCCATCAGGCTCGTCAACAATGGTGCGCTACATAGGGAATATCGTGCCATTTTGCAACGCAGACAGAGGAAGTGATGTGTAGGGACAGAAAGACAACATGCGGGAAGATTAGATCATGCTCAGCATTCGTGTTGATTAGACAATCAGAGATGTGCTAATCTCAGTTCCTATAGAAGCTAATGCATATGAAGGGAAGGCAGGGTGACGTGCCGGGTCAGTACTGTCACTGTGTGATGTTAAAGGTCATGCCTCCAGTCCCAGCTTAAAATGTGACAGAATTTGACTAGAGGAGCAATGATTCAGTTTTAAAAAAATATGCACTTGCAATTGATACGTTCATTCCAAATCAGTTGTTTCTGTAATCAGTCTTGTGAAAACATATATATTTTTAAGGGCATGTTCAAGCTACTGTATGTCGTAGCGTAGTAAGGGACAGATTATAATGAAAATATCAATTTTCTCCTCAAGCCAGTAGTTATATTTGTGTGATGTGATATTAAGCTTATTGTTCTGTGCTGTAGCCACAACACCATTGAAAGTAGGACTCTGAAGGCACCGTTCATATCATAAATCCACTCAGAGAAGAAACAAATAGATAAAGATATTTAACTCTAAAGACTAACATGTAATGCGACACAGCGGTCTAATATGGATAAGTGTGTACTGTGTACCTCTGAATGAACAATGAACTGATTGGACGTAATTTGGCTGGCGTGTAGTTAAGGACAATAAGAAAAAGCTATTTACCATCCAACAATACATACGTAATGAAATGATGCCAAACTGAATGGGTTGTTGCCATTGTCTAACTCAGAACAGTCACGTGTCGTCGATTCGACAAAAGCACCAACAAAAACACCAGATCTCCCAAGCGTAAAGTGCTTCTCAGAATCTCCAGTTGCTTTGAATGGAACATTTATGCACCTGAATCAACTAACTTCTGGCTTGATTGAACCTAATTAACTTGTCCAAGCCTCTCATGGGGCCAGAGACTTGCTTGTACTGGCTGAAAACAGAGAACTGTGATTCTGAGAAAAAGAAAATGTCCTCCATTGTTAGGGCCGGATGCAATTATAGCTAACAGTCAAATCAATCGTTGAGCTCTGGGACTGACTGACTGACTGACTGACTGTCTGTCTATCTGTCTGTGTCTGTGTGTGTGTAGTATGGGAGTGTCTGAGAACAGTCATGCATCGTCGATTCGACAAAAATGCTACATTTATTAAAACTTTATAAGAGATAATATCAAAAAAACAATGGGACACATTCATATGGACTCAAATCTTACATTCACTTTAAACAATCAAAAACCAAAAAATACAATCATAGAAATATTACATCTCATTTTAGCTGTCAGAGGAGACGCGGTGGAGTGTATGAACAAATAGGACAAAATAAAAATCAACACAACTTGAAACAAATAGGTGTCTTACAGGAGTCTCTTCAGGTGCCATATTGTCCACTACAGTGGGGTGTGTTCTCCAGTTCTGTCCATTAGAAAATCTTTACATAACATATCTCTATGAGCAAACCATTGTTTAGGGTCTGTCAGTGAACCATAAACAACCATACACCATATGGCTAAAGTGGACTACCTATTGTAGATAACACAAGGAGGGCTTCTGCATTGAATCCTGCCAGGGTTAGACGCAGTCCAGAAGTCGTTATAAAGCCGAACCGTTGGCTGAGACGCATGCATAGATAGGAGAGGTTACAGTACCAGAGATCATGCTTCTGACATGGATGGATGCCTCCCAGGAATTATTTTATCAGCCACCACCTGACCGTACCATTTAGAGCATTCACACAACTGGCTACAGCACACAAACAGTACTAAGTCTGTTCACTGGACGTGCATCATGAGAAGGTGCATGTGTTGGGCGAATCAACGAGACAAGAGTTCTCCCTCTTTCGCCAATGAGAGAAACTAAGGCTCTGGTCCAACATCCACACTAGCACACTGCTTTGAAGCTATTATGGTTGGTGCATGCATTCTAAGTAGTATGCTAGTGTTGATTTTGGAACGTAGCCTAAGAATGTGTGATAGTTGGTTGGTTTGGAATACATCTCATCATAGACATGAGCTGATTGGCCGGCCTAAACCAGCTGACATGAAACACAGGAGTGAGATACTATGCAACAAAGACGGGTGAGAATGGACGAGTATTGATACAGAGAGGATGGACATAACCCTCTATAGTCTGACTTGGGGCAGTGTTTTCTTACCCTTTGGTCTGGTCTGAGGAACACACGTCTGAGGGGTGGGCTGCAAGACAGAGGTTTTTAAAGGGATCAACAGGTAGAAAACATACAATATCCCCTTTAACCTGACCCTTTGTGAAGACGTGTGTAAAGTCTCTTCCAAATGCCATGAGGGAATGCTAGAGAGAGATTCCCCATTCCAAAACTCTGATTATAAAAATAGAGCCTTCCTTCTTACCAGTATTTCTCACTATCATGAAATACCATATTGGCTGTATTGAAGAAATACCTTTTTTTTTTTTTTTTTTTTTTTGCAAAGAGGGCTTGTTGTAGAGAAAATCATGAGGTGGGGGACTGTATCGGAGTGGCATGGACGTACTTCATTGAGGGATGGGACAAGTGTCACATGTGAGGCCTGAGTTCTTCTCTTGTCGTAACCTAGTCCCTCTCTTTTCAGGACAGCATACTGCTAATGAGGACGAGGGTAGAACGAGTACCATGTAACAACCTGGACAGGAGGGCAAAGTGAGAAAGCTGATGTTTTGGTGAAATGGCTGTGGTTTTCATCTTTCCATTCATGTCGAGTCGTCCATTTTTGGGGCTTTTTTCCAGTCTGGGTATCCCCACAGTGGAGTAGAGGGGGACATGAAGTCTTTGCAGTGCCTCAGATAGAGAGTTGAGCTGTGGTCAGTGTGGTGGGGATGAGAGGAGGTGAGGAGGGGACAGAACAGGGCGCACACAGTACATTAATCAGAAGCTTAGAGACAGTCCGTCTCCTACAGCATCAGATTAGAGTCTGACAAACTAGAGAACAAATCGAAGCTATCCTGACTGTTGGAGAGCTGCAGCAGTTCTTCATTGGTTCATCTGGAAATCTATTGATTACAAACTAAGAAACCAGTAAAGGAAAAAAACTGAACAGATAATAGAACACCAAACTGGGTAAAAAACAAAACCCAAACTTTGCTCAAAGTTGATATTTAGGAATAGGCATAGATCGATACAGTATGTGTGATGTGGTTGGTGAATGAAACTGGTCGGTTCGGTGGTCAAGTAGTAGTGTTGTTCGCTCTCCTTCTTCTTTTTACCCCAGAGGGACTGAGACAGAGGGAGGTGTGCGGAGAGCGGCTTTGGGCCAGGTCTCTGCTCAGATGGTACCCTCTGGTGGCCAGTGTATGTATGTTCAATAGGGACTCCACTGGTTCACTTGAGGATGGGTTAGGGTTGGTTAGGGCTATGGTGAGATGGAGAGGATTAAGGGAGGAGGATGTGGAGGGAGGGAGGGAGGGTGTGGAGGGAGAGTGTGGGAGGGAGGGTGTGGAGGGAGAGTGTGGGTGAGAGGGTATGGGTGAGAGGGTGTGGAGGGAGAGTGTGGGTGAGAGGGTGTGGAGGGAGGGAGGGTGTGGGTGAGAGGGTGTGGAGGGGAGGGAGGGTGTGGTGGGAGGGAGGGTGTGGTGTGGTGGGAGGGAGGGTGTGGAGGGAGGGAGGGTGTGGGTGAGAGGGTGTGGGTGAGAGGGTGTGGAGGGAGGGTGTGGGTGAGAGGGTGTGGAGGGAGGGAGGGTGTGGAGGGAGGGTGTGGGAGGGAGGGTGTGGGAGGGTGTGGGAGGGAGGGTGTGGAGGGAGGGTGTGGGTGAGAGGGTGTGGAGGGAGGGAGGGTGTGGAGGGAGGGGGGTGTGGAGGGAGGGTGTGGTGGAGGGAGGGAGGGTGTGGGTGAGAGAGGGTGTGGGTGAGAGGGTGTGGGTGAGATGGTGTGGAGGGAGGGAGGGTGTGGAGGGTGAGAGGGTGTGGAGGGTGAGAGGGTGTGGAGGGAGGGAGGGTGAGAGGGTGTGGAGGGAGGGTGTGGGTGAGAGGGTGTGGGTGAGAGGGCTTTGTGTGAGGAGTAGTTAGGGTTGATGGGTGCTGGTTTGGAAATAGAGAAAGGATATTATGATGAAGCCTCCACTAGCGGCTCTAAAATGGAGCAGATTATTTCAAATACAATACATGGCCAAAAGTATGTGGTCACCCTCTCGTCAAACATCTCATTCCAAAATCATGGGCATTAAGTTGGTCCCACCTTTGCTGCTATAATAGCCTCTACTCTTCTGTGAAGGCTTTCCACTAGATGTTGGAACATTGCTGCGGGGACTTGCTTCCATTCAGCCACAAGAGCATTAGTGAGGTCGGGCATTGATGTTGGGAGATTAGGCTTGGCTCGCAGTCGCATTCCAATTCATCCCAAAGGCGTTCGATGGGGTTGAGGTCAGGGCTCTGTGCAGGCCAGTCAAGTTCTTCCACACCGATCTAAATAAACATTTTCTGTATGGACCTCGCTTTGTGCACGGGGGCATTATCATGCTGAAACGGGAAAGCACAGAATTGTCTAGAATGTCATTGTATGCTGTAGTGTTAAGATTTCCCTTCACTGGAACTAAGGGGCCTAGCCCGAATCATGAAAAACAGCCCCACACCATTATTCCTCCTCCACAAACTTTACAGTTGGCACTATGCATTCGGGCAGGTAGCGTTTTCCTTTCATCCGGCAAACCCAGATTTGTCCGTCGGACTGCCAGATGGTGAAGCGTGATTCATCACTCCAGAGAACGCGTTTCCACCACTCCAATGTCGGTGAGCTTTACACCACTCCAGCTGACGCTTGTCAGTGTGCATGGTGATCTTAGGCTTGTATGCGCTGCTCAGCCATGGAAACCCATTTCATGAAGCTCCCGACAAACAGTTATTGTGCTGGCATTGCTCCAGAGGCAGTTTGGAACTCGGTAGTGAGTGTTGCAACCAAGGACAGACGATTTTTACGCGCTACGCTCTTCAGCACTCGGCGGTCCTGTTCTGTGAGCTTGTGTGGCCCACCACTTCACAGCTGAGCTGTTGTTGCTCCTAGACGTTTCCACTTCACAATAACAGCACTTACAGTTGACCGGGACAGCCCTAGCAGGACAGAAATTTGACGAACTGACTTGTTGGAAAGGTGGCATCCTGTTGAAAGTCACTGAGCTCTTCTGTACGGGTCATTCGAATGCCAATGTTTGTCTATGGAGATTGCATGGCTGTGTGCTCTATTTTATACACCAGTCAGCAACGGGTGTGGCTGAAATAGCCGAATCCACTAATTTGAAGGGGTGTCCACATATTTTGGCCATGTAGTGTATGTGGAGGGAGAAATTATTAAAAGGTGAGGATCAGTCTATGGAAAGAAGTGTGGGTCCTAAGGTGTGGAGTGTGAATTTCTAAAGGGAGAGGAGTCAGACCTCCAAAGTTAATAATCAAATTGGTTTGGTGATGAGTGGAAATGGCTATGGGCATAGGTGGTTACTCTGGGGGTGCTGCTACAGTCCAGTATGGTGACATTACATTTCAGGGCTTAAATACTTTGAGGTGAGGGTCTAGCGGTGGGCCCAGTTCATTCCCAGCCTCAGCCTCAGTCAGTGAGTACAGTCCCAGTCACTCCAATTTGCTGGACTCTGAGTGGGAGACGTTGAGTGTGTTGGCGGAGGGGAAAAGGTCACGATAGTCTGTGGGGCTGTGGTAGTCCAACGTCAGGTCTGGTTCTAACAGGGAAGACAGGGTGAAGTTGGACGAGCCTTTCTTCAGACACTGTGTGTAGAAGTTAAGAAGGAGGTCCAGCTTGTTCTCTATCGACTGCACCTGTATAGAGATTAACACACACCAATTATTGTTGTGCACTAAAATCTATATATGATATTATTAATGAGCAATGATTATGTTAGTCTTTTTTACTGGGTATTTCATTATAAATTACATAGTTAAATGGTAGTAACGTAGCACTACTAACCCAATAATTATCATGAGACAAATACAAGCACAAATTGAGAAATCATGCACTCACATATATATCATGCACTCACCCCTATATTATACTGAGCAAAAATATAAACGCAACATGCAACAATTTCAAAGATTTTGCTGAGTTACAGCTCATATAAGGAAATCGGTCAATTGAAATAAACAAATTAGGTCCTAATCTATGGATTTCACATGACTGGGCAGGGGCGCAGCCATGGGTGGGCCTGGGAGGGCACCCACCTGGGAGCCAGGCCCAATCAATCAGAATGAGTTTTCCCCAAAAAAGGGCTTTATTACAGACAGCACTCCCCTCCCCTCCCATCCCCTCCCCTGAAGATCCTGCAGGTGAAAAATCCGGATGTGGAGGTCCTGGGCTGGCGTGGTTACAGGTGGTCTGCGATTGTGAGGCCGGTTGGACGTACTGCCAAATTCTCTAAAACGACGTTGGAGGTGGTTTATGGTCGAGAAATGAACATTCAACAGCTCTGGTGGACATTCCTGCAGTCAGCATGCTAATTGCACGCTCCCTCAAAACTTGAGACATCTGTGACATTGTGTTGTGTGACAAAACTGCACATTTTAGAGTGGCCTTTTATTGTCCCCAGCACAAGGTGCACCTGTGTAATGATCATGCTGTTTAATCAGCTTCTTGATATGCCACACCTGTCAGGTGGATGGAATATCTTGACAAAGGATAAAATGCTCACTAAAAGCGATGTAAACAAATTTGTGCCAAAAATTTGAGAGAAATACGCTTTTTGTGCGTATGGAACATTTCTGGAATCTTATATTTCAGCTCATGAAACATGGGACCAGCACTTTACATGTTGTGTTTATATTTTTGTTCAGTGTACATAGAATATTAGCCTAATCAGGAAAGCCATGCATTGATGGTCAGGGTTTTTCAAGTCTCAAAGTGGTGGCCGTGGCAGTGGGCGTGCGTTAACGTGACGATCAACCTACTCTACTTGAGCTCTGTACCTGTTTCTCCACCTTGATGACGCGTCCCATCATACTGAGCTCGTCCATAAGGTCCAGTTCTGGAGGGGTCTTCTCTCCCTTCTCACTCCTCACCTTCTTATTATCTGGCTGGTAGGACGATCCACGACCCACTATCTGATCCACTCTGGGGAGGACCAGGACAACACACAACAAATCAACAACCATTATCAAAATGGTTCATTTAGTGGTGTTATGGTTAGTACTGGTGATGGAGTTTGTGAGGTATGAATAGACTGTGTCTCCAACTGTTGTAGGTTGTGTGTCAAATAAAATAAAATTTTATTTGTCACATGCGGCGACTACAACAGGTGTAGACCTTACAGTGAAATGCTTACTCACAAGCCGTTAACCAACCATGCAGTTTTAAGAAAGAATACCTAAAAAAAAAAGAAATAAAAGTAACAAATCATTAAAGATCAGCAGTAAAATAACAATAGCGAGGCTCCCGAGTGGCGCAGTGGTCTAAGCCACTGCATCTCAGTGCTTGAGGCGTCACTACAGACCCCCTGGTTCGATTCCAGGCTGTATCACAACCAGCCGTGATTGGGAGTCCCATAGGGCGGCGCACAATTGGCCCAGCGTCGTCCGGGTTTGGCCGGTGTAGGCCGTCATTGTAAATAAGAATCTGTTCTTAACTGACTTGCCTAGTTAAATAAAGGTAAAATAAAAAATGCAAATAGTCCGGGTAGCCATATTTAGCTGTTCAGGAGTCTTATGGCTTGGGGGTAGAAGCTGTTAAGAAGCCTTTTGGACCTAGAATTGGCGCTACGGTACCACTAGCCATGCGGTAGCAGAGAGAACAGTCTGACTAGGGTGGCTGGAGTCTTTGACAATTTTTAGGGCCTTCCTCTGACGCCTGGTAAAGAGGTCCTGGATGGCAGGAAGCTTGGCCCCCGTGATGTACTGCGCCGTACGCACTACCCTCTGTAGTGCCTTGCAGTCAGAGGCCGAGCAGTTGCCATACCAGGCAGTGATGCAACCAGTCAGGATGCTCTCGATGGTGCAGCTGTAGAACATTTGTGTGTGTGTGTGTGTGTGTCTGTGTACCTGGTTTGTAGACTCTTGATCCTCCCCAGCATGTCCAGGTGTCCAGCAGAGTACTGCTCTATGACGTCCTTCACGTCGTACGGACGCAGAGTCTCCTTAAACTTCCGCTTGGCCACCAAGAACTTCAGGATCCTACACACACACACACAAGTAGAGCTCTACTAGAATGTGTTGCCTTTGGGTGCCTCACATTGCAGAATTAAACTAGTGAATACTGCAAAAAGTTAACCATGAAACAGTCCTGAGCTTCATCAGTGTAACTACGTAGGTGGGATTAAGTGGGATTTGCAGTCAAAGTCACCTTATCAATATCATTCACAAATGTCCTCATTAAAGGAAACCACTGGAGAGTACCACAGGGATTCCCCTGTGTTGTGGCCTTTGACAATGACATTACTCCTGTATTACCAATGAGAAACGTAGAGCCATGTATAGAATACTGACTGTATACAGATGAAGTCGGAAGTTTACATACACTTAGTTTGGAGTCATTAAAACTCATTTTTCAACCACTCCACAAATGTCTTGTTAAAACTATAGTTTTGGCAAGTCGGTTAGGACATCTACTTTGTGCATGACAATTATTTTTTACAACAATTATTTACAGACAGATTATTTCACTTATAATTCACTGTATCACAATTCCAGTGGGTCAGAAGTTTACATACACTAAATTGACTGTGCCTTTCAACAGCTTGGAAAATTCCAGAAAATGATGTTATGGCTTTAGAAGCTTCTGATAGGCTAATTGACATCATTTGAGTCAATTGGAGGTGTACCTGTGGATGTATTTCAAGGCCTACCTTCAATCTCAGTGCCTCTTTGCTTGACATCATGAGAAAATCAAAAGAAATCAGCCAAGACCTCAGAAAAAAAAAATTGTAGACCTCCACATGTCTGGTTCATCCTTGGGAGCAATTTCCAAACGCCTGAAGGTACCACGTTCATCTGTACAAACAATAGTAGGCAAGTATAAACACCATGGGACCAGGCAGCCATCATACCGCTCAGGAAGGAGACGCGTTCGGTCTCCTAGAGATTAACGTACTTTGGTGCGAAAAGTGCAAATCAATCCCAGAACAACAGCAAAAGACCTTGTAAAGATGCTGGAGGAAACAGGTACAAAAGTATCTATATCCACAGTAAAACGAGTCCTATATCGACATAACCTGAAAGGCCGCTCAGCAAGGAAGAAGCCACTGCTCCAAAACCGCCATAAAAAAGCCAGACTACGGTTTGCAACTGCACATGGGGGCAAAGAACATACTTTTTGGAGAAACGTCCTCTGGTCTGATGAAACAAAAATTGAACTGTTTGGCCATAATGACCATCGTTATATTTGGAGGAAAAAGGGGGATGCTTGCAAGCCGAAGAACACCATCCCAACCGTGAAGCATGGGGTGGCAGCATCATGCTGTGGGGATGCTTTGCTGCAGGAGGGTCTGGTGCACAAAATAGATGGCATCATGGGGAAGGAAAATTATGTTGATATATTGAAGCAACATCTCAAGACATCAGTCAGGAAGTTAAAGCTTGAACTGAAAAAGTGTGTGCGAGCAAGGAGGCCTACCAACCTGACTCAGTTACACCAGTTCTGTCAGGAGGAATGGGCCAAAATTCACCCAACTTATTGTGGGAAGCTTGTGGAAGGCTACCCGAAACGTTTGACCCAAGTTAAACAATTTAAAGGCAACGCTACCAAATACTAATTGAGTGTATGTAAACTTCTGACCCACTGGGAATGTGATGAAAGAAATAAAAACTGAAATAAATCATTCTCTCCACTATTATTCTGACATTTCACATTCTTAAAATAAAGTGGTGATCCTAACTAACCTAAGACAGGGAATTATTACTAGGATTAAATGTCAGGAATTGTGAAAAACTGAGTTTCAATGTATTTGGCTAAGGTGTATGTAAACTTCCGACTTCAACTGTACATATCTCTAATCGACGCCCTTGTTCCGGTGCACTGTGTAAGGAGAGAGGGACACACTTGGTTTTCTGCACACCCTGGCCCTCTGCTTAGTTAGCCTCTCTCTCTCACACACACACACACACACACACAGAACATTTTAGTCATTTAGCAGACGCTCTTATCCAGAGCGACTTAGTTAGTGAGTGCATACATTTTTTCATACTGGCCCCCCGTGGGAAACGAACCCACAACCCTGGCGTTGCAAGAGCCATGCTGTACCAACTGAGCTACACGGGGCTGTGTGTGTCTAGTCTACCTCCTCTCCTCTGTGAGATAGCTGTGTGTGTGTGTGTGTGTGTGTGTGTGTGTGTGTGTGTGTGGTGACCCCACAGTTAGAGGACAGAGACAGATGCTCTGACTCCTAGCGTGCAAAGCTAATTATATTCACATCCACCCTCCACCAATCGTTGCCCTTTCCTAGAGAGAAGTAAAGAGTGTGTTGGAGCTGTAGAGTGTTGACTGAACATATATTGGGCAGAGTTCTGGCTGCTTATCACACTATAGGAGAGTAGTCAGCCGCCCGGACACAAAGGTGCTGGCTCGGCAGAATACAGGAAACGCCAAATGTTAGCGTAGCAAAACAGACGCACTTAACCTGTCATCCCAAGCCATGATGGATTGCTCCATGAGTCGGATTGGGCACAGAGGGGAGGGAGGATGGGGGCTGTTTTATGAGGAAACTTCTTCTTCTTTAACATCAGTATGTCATGTCCGGGGGGCTAACAAAAGTGTTAACCATTGTTGGCGACTGAACAACTTGCATGTGCAATGGCAGTTTAGTGATATGTGCTGCAACTAGTGTTTTGATGGCAATCACACACACTCTTCCTCTTTATCTCTCTTCCTCTCACTCTGCAGGAGGGAGAAAGTAGGAAAAGAGGGGTAGTGGTCGACAGCTGGTGCCACAGCAGCCGTCAGCGCACCCTTCCTCCATCCTCCTCACAGGGCACTTGATGCATTCTTGATGACTACCGAGTTTTTCCCGATATATTTTTGCAAGGTATTTTTATAATTTGCAGGTAGATGCATATTTTCTTCTGCCAGGGTGGGTCTCAGGTGTGGGTAAAAATAAGAGTAAGGAAAAGCAGAAGGGATATGAACAAAAATCTACATTTTATTTCCATCCTCTAAGGGGTTCTTCAAAGTGCTGAGTCGCTCTCTTCATCTTGTGGTATGATTATATTAATACCTTGGCTGCCTGAAGTATGCCCACTGTAGATACCTGGTATAGGGGCATATTTGGCACTGTTGGCACTAAATCATTAGTTTCAAGCTCAGAGGCTCTGGTAGACAAATGGAGAAGCACTTGAGGCGATAGCATCAGTACCAAAAAGTTATTGAGATCTGGACCAAATATATTCAAGTCGGCATTGAATATGCAAGACAGCATTCGGTCGTTTTTGGTTTGGTTTTATGTGAATGACTCATGGCATGGCATCAGCAGTGAAGTTAGTGTGATGGAGGGGGACACTTTAAAAAATATGTTTTATTGTCACATACACCGGATAGGTGCAGTGAAATGTGTTGTTTTACAGGGTCAGCCATAGTAGTACGGCGCCCCTGGAGCAAATGAGGTTTAAGTGCCTTGCTCAAGGGCACAGACAGATTTTTCACCTCGGGAGTCTTCCTCGGGTATTCAAACCAGTGACATTTCAGTTACAGGGCCAATGCTCTAACCGTTAGGCTACCTGACGCCTTGAACACCAAAAGAGGAACTACTGCTTACATGAGCTCAATCAACAGCTAACTTTAAAAGCAGAGCACTTCTTTAAAATCCTTACAAAAACGGGGGATCAAACAATAGGCAAACGGTAGACTTTCCAAACTCTGGATAAAACCGTTTCAAAAATATAAAAGGTTCACAACTGTACAGAAATACAGAAGTTGACTACGAGTGGCTTTAGCAGAACTTGATTTGTTTGAGGTGAGTACTACAGCGAGTAGACAGATCTCTCTCCTCCTCCTCTCTCTCCCTCTAACAATCCCTCCATATCCCAAACAGCACACTCCACACATTTACACAGGCAGGTAGGCAGGCTGAGTAACTACAGTGGGGAAAAAAAGTATTTAGTCAGCCACCAATTGTGCAAGTTCTCCCACTTAAAAAGATGAGAGGCGCCTGTAATTTTCATCATAGGTACACGTCAACTATGACGGACAAAATGAGAAAAAAAAATCCAGAAAATCACATTGTAGGATTTTTAATGAATTTATTTGCAAATTATGGTGGAAAATAAGTATTTGGTCAATAACAAGTTTCTTAATACTTTGTTATATACCCTTTGTTGGCAATGACACAGGTCAAACGTTTTCTGTAAGTCTTCACAAGGTTTTCACACACTGTTGCTGGTATTTTGGCCCATTCCTCCATGCAGATCTCCTCTAGAGCAGTGATGTTTTGGGGCTGTCGCTGGGCAACACAGACTTTCAACTCCCTCCAAAGATTTTCTATGGGGTTGAGATCTGGAGACTGGCTAGGCCACTCCAGGACCTTGAAATGCTTCTTACGAAGCCACTCCTTTGTTGCCCGGGCGGTGTGTTTGGGATCATTGTCATGCTGAAAGACCCAGCCACGTTTCATCTTCAACGCCCTTGCTGATGGAAGGAGGTTTTCACTCAAAATCTCACGATACATGGCCCCATTCATTCTTTCCTTTACACTGATCAGTCGTCCTGGTCCCTTTGCAGAAAAACAGCCCCAAAGCATGATGTTTCCACCCCCATGCTTCACAGTAGGTATGGTGTTCTTTGGATGCAACTCAGCATTCTTTGTCCTCCAAACACGACGAGTTGAGTTTTTACCAAAAAGTTATATTTTGGTTTCATCTGACCATATGACATTCTCCCAATCCTCTTCTGGATCATCCAAATGCACTCTAGCAAACTTCAGACGGGCCTGGACATATACTGACTTAAGCAGGGGGACACGTCTGGCACTGCAGGATTTGAGTCCCTGGCGGCGTAGTGTGTTACTGATGGTAGGCTTTGTTACTTTGGTCCCAGCTCTCTGCAGGTCATTCACTAGGTCCCCCTGTGTGGTTCTGGGATTTTTGCTCACCGTTCTTGTGATCATGTTGACCCCACGGGGTGAGATCTTGCGTGGAGCCCCAGATCGAGGGAGATTATCAGTGGTCTTGTATGTCTTCCATTTCCTAATAATTGCTCCCACAGTTGATTTCTTCAAACCAAGCTGCTTACCTATTGCAGATTCAGTCTTCCCAGCCTGGTGCAGGTCTACAATTTTGTTTCTGGTGTCCTTTGACAGCTCTTTGGTCTTGGCCATAGTGGAGTTTGGAGTGTGACTGTTTGAGGTTGTGGACAGGTGTCTTTTATACTGATAACAAGTTCAAACAGGTGCCATTAATACAGGTAACGAGTGGAGGACAGAGGAGCCTCTTAAAGAAGAAGTTACAGGTCTGTGAGAGCCAGAAATCTTGCTTGTTTGTAGGTGACCAAATACTTATTTTCCACCATAATTTGCAAATAAATTCATTAAAAATCCTACAATGTGATTTTCTGGAGAAAAAAAATCTCAATTTGTCTGTCATAGTTGACGTGTACCTATGATGAAAATTACAGGCCTCTCTCATCTTTTTAAGTGGGAGAACTTGCACAATTGGTGGCTGACTAAATACTTTTTTTCCCCACTGTACATCAGTCTTCCTAAAGTGAAGCCTCAGCATTATAGCCAATGCTCAAATCTACCAGTTTTTTAAAAGACATCGATCTTAGGTGTGGAACTTACATAAGACTCCAGTGTTTCTACGGTGATGTATATACACACACGTCGGCTAAGAATATTTACGTGTCAGTATGGTAGCCAATAGGGCCTACACTCAAATGAATCCAGTCCCAATCCACTATCCCTTTCATATGAACACATGCACTCACATAACCCCTCATACATACAGCATAATATACACAGTGTACACATGGAAACACACACACAATCTGACGCAACATGAAAGATGCTGTGTGTCTGTATGGCTGACCCTGGGGATCTGCCAGTAGTGGTTCAATATAATCCACTCACACAAACTCCCCACAGACCAACCTACCTGCCTCACTGACAGATGTTTGTTGGCAATTGTAGTGTTTTTCTGCCTCCCTCAGTGGAATACGTTTTGCATGTGCGTGCGTGTGTGTAGAGGGATGAAGGATACCTCCAGGATATTTACATGGTTAAGTACAGAGAAACCTCAAGGGGTCGTATTTTTGCCCCCCTGAACACATGGAGCCGTTAATTAGTGCATAGGTTTGCCAGCTATGCATTTTTCTCATTCCTTTCCTTCACACCATTCTTTCGCTATTCCTTATATCATAGCTAGTTTTTCTAATATTGGAAGTTTCCTTGTGGGCATAGAAATGTGTTCAATGTACACGACTACACTACAGCAGACACAACCTTTGCATTAAATCAATGTTATATGAAGACTTTGGTCAACAAATTATTATGCTCTATTCCATCAAAGTAAGAAGAGATAAAATAACTGTACAGTAAAGTATAGTGTATATTTTTGGGGGCCAGGGAGTGATCCCTAAAACACCAGTGTATCACTAATATGGAGCTCTGCAATAGACTCTCCATGATTACGGCTCTGTCAGCTGCCCTCTAGCACCTGACCGATTGACTGAGACAAGGTCAGAGCCGAGAACCTGGCCTGCGGCAGGAAGGATCAGTTACCACGCTAAAGAGGATATTTCCCTACCGTCAGCTGAAACTGCACACGGCCAGAGCCCACTGGAGGAGCCGGGCATTCATCTTACTCCAGCCACCATAACAGGAAGTACTGTAGGCCCAAATATAATACAAGGGCCTATGGCGACTTTAGGACCAGAGAGGAGACAGGTGACCTGGTTCCATCATGATGTGGGCCAGTAGGTACCCTGTGGGTACAGGTAGGTGTGCTGTGAGAGAGGGTATAGGACTCACCTAACAGCCCGTATCAAGGTCTTCACTGCTGGGATCACCTCCTCCATGGCTACATCACAATATGGTTTGTCCTCAACACTGTCCTCCCCTACTCCTTCCACTGGAGACAGGACAGCAACAATACAGTTAGGGTGAGAGGGAAGGAGTGAGTGAGTGCGTACAAGAACATACGTGAGAGAGACAGTATGTCAGTATGTACTGTATAAGTGTGTATGTGTTTGTGGGAGTGAGTTAAGTCCCAGTTCCCACCGTCTGCAGGAGGTCTGGGTTTGAGTCGTAGGGAGGTGCGGAACCGCGTGCGGTCGTTGAAGCTCCAGCTCTTCTGCACCTTTCCGGGACTGGTGGCTTCTGGGACGTTCTCTGTGCTGGGCGACTGGCGGACACTCGTCCCGGGAGGCAGCGGGGATGCCTTGTTCCGACTCGTCTGGGACGAACGGGAGTTGTTCAGCCGCATCCGGTCTCGGAATCCCATTTTGCTGCTGCTGGAACAATGAAGGAAATGAACCTGTGTCCACATGTTTATTGAATTAATTACCACTATTATCTGCCACTTAGGACATCCTTAGAGTTCTGTTGTGTGATTTTCATAATTGAATATAGGTCCATAGTGTCCAGTAGATGATCCAGTTGTTTTAGACCCTGAGTTTAGCCAATCAGCAGAGCAGCAGTCCCAGGTAGTTAGCAGGTACACACAGCAGTACACTAGATAGTGTGTAGCTACTGACTCCCATTACAACAGTCACACATAGCATACTCAGTGACCAACAAAGCACAGACAAAATAACAGAGAAATACCTTCAGACAGGGAGATTACACACATACATGACTGACTGATTTACTGACTGACTGGCTGGCTGTCTGATTTCCTGACTGGCTGGCTGATTTATGAAAACTGCAAACCACATATCCTGAGGCTGCATTTATTGTAGCAGGGGATTTTAACAAAGCAAATTTGAGGACTAGGCTGCCAAAGTTCTATCAACATATCGACTGTTGTACTCGTGCTGCTAAAATCCTCGACCATTGCTATTCAAACTTCCGGGATGGTTATAAGGCACTCGCCCGCCCTCCTTTCGGCAAATCTGACCACGACTCCATTTTGCTTCTCCCTTCCTATAGGCAGAAACTCAAACAGGAAGTACCCGTGCTAAGGACTATTCAACGCTGGTCTGACCAATCGGAATCCACGCTTCAAGATTGTTTTGATCACACGGACTGGGATATGTTCTGGGTAGCTTCCGAAAATAATTTAGACGAATACACTGAAACAGTGACTGAGTTTATCAGGAAGTGTATAGGTGATGTTGTGCCCACTGTGACTATTAAAATCTACCCTAACCAGAAACCGTGGATAGACGGCAGCATTCGTGCAAATCTAAAAGCGCAAACCACCGCATTCAACCATGGCAAGGTGACTAGGAATATGGCAGAATACAAACAGTGTAGCTACTCACTCTGCAAGGCAATTAAACTGGCAAAACATCAGTATAGAGACAAAGTGGAGTCGCAATTCAACGGCTCAGACACGAGACGTATGTGGCGGGGTCTACAGACAATCACGGACTACAAAAAGAAAACCAGCCACGTCGCCGACACCAACGTCTCGCTTCCAGACAAGCAAAACTCCTTCTTCGCCCGCTTTGAGGATAACACAGTGCCACTGACGAGGCCCACTACCAAGGACTGTGGCCTCTCCTTCTCCATGGCCGACGTGATTAAGACTTTAAGCATGTTAACCCCCGCAAGGCTGTTGGCCCAGACGTCATCCCTAGCCGCGTCCTCAGAGCATGCGCAGACCAGCTGTCTGGTGTGTTTATGGACATATTCAATCTCTCCCTTTCCCAGTCTGCTGTTCCCACATGCTTCAAGATGGCCACAAGTGTTCCTATAACCAAGAAAGCAAAGGTAACTGAACTAAATGACTATCGCCCTGTAGCACTCACCTCTGTCATCATGAAGTGCTTTGAGAGACTAGTCAAGGATCATATCACCTCTACCTTACCTGTCACCCTAGAACCACTTCAATTTGCTTACCGCCCCAATAGATCCACAGACTATGCAATCGCCATCACACTGCACACTGCCCTATCCCATCTGGACAAGAGGAATACCTATGTGAGAATGGTATTCATTGACTATAGCTCAGCATTCAACACCATAGTACCCTCCAAGCTCATCATTAAGCTCGAGGCCCTAGGTCTGAAACCCGCCCTGTGTAACTGTGTCCTGGACTTCCTGACGGGCCGCCCCCAGGTGGTGAAGGTAGGAAACAACATCTCCACTTCGCTGATCCTCAACACTGGGGCCCCACAAGGGTGCTTGCTCAGCCCCCTCCTGTACTCCCTGTTCACCCATGACTGCGTGGCCAAGCACGCCTCCAACTCAATCATCAAGTTTGCAGATGACACAACAGCTTGATTACCAACAATGACGAGAACGCCTACAGGGAGGAAGTGAGGGCTCTGGGAGTGTGGTGCCAGGAAAATAACCTCACCTCACTTAACATCAACAAAACAAAAGGAGATGATCGTGGACTTCAGGAAACAGCAGAGGGTGCACCCCCCTATCCACATCAACGGGACAGCAGTGGAGAAGGTGGAAAGCTTCAAGTTCCTTGGCGTACACATCACCGACAAACTGAAATGGTCCACCCACGCAGACAGTGTGGTGAAGAAGGCGCAACAGAGCCTCTTCAACCTCAGGAGGATGAAGAAATTCGGCTTAGCACCTAAAACCCTAACAAACTTTTACAGATGCACAATTGATAGCATCCTGTCGGGCTGTATCACCGCCTGGTACGGCAACTGCACCGCCCACAACTGCAGGGCTCTCCAGAGGGTGGTGCGGTCTGCCGAACGCATTACCGGGGGCAAACTACCCACCCTCCAAGACACATACATTTACGTCATTTAGCAGACGCTCTTATCCAGAGCGACTTACAAATTGGTGCATTCAACTTATGATAGCCAGTGGGACAACCACCTTTTTTTTTTTTAATCTTTTTTTATGTTTTTTTTATGGGGGGGTAGAAGGATTACTGTTATATACAACACCCGATGTCACAGTAAGGCCAAAAAGATCATCAAGGACATCAACCACCCGAGCCACTGCCTGTTCACCCTGCTATCATCCAGAAGGCGAGGTCAGTACAGGTGCATCAAAGCTGGGACTGAGGGAATGGAAAAACAGCTTCTATCTCAAGGCCATCAGACTGTTGAATAGCCATCACTAGCACATTAGAGGCTGCTGCTGCCCATTGAAATCACTGGCCACTTTAAGAAATGGAACACTAGTCACTTTAATAATGTTTACATATCTTGCACTACTCATCTCATATGTACAGTGAGGGAAAAAAAGTATTTGATCCCCTGCTGATTTTGTATGTTTTCCCACTGACAAAGAAATGATCAGTCTATAATTTTAATGGTAGGTTTATTTGAACAGTGAGAGACAGAATAACAACAACAAAATCCAGAAAAATGCATGTCAAAAATGTTATAAATTGATTTGCATTTTAATGAGGGAAATAAGTATTTGACCCCCTCTCAATCAGAAAGATTGCTGGCTCCCAGGTGTCTTTTATACAGGTAACGAGCTGAGATTAGGAGCACACTCTTAAAGGGAGTGCTCCTAATCTCAGTTTGTTACCTGTATAAAAGACACCTGTTCACAGAAGCAATCAATCAATCAGATTCCAAACTCTCAACCATGGCCAAGACCAAAGAGCTCTCCAAGGATGTCAGGGACAAGATTGTAGACCTACACAAGGCTGGAATGGGCTACAAGACCATCGCCATGCAGCTTGGTGAGAAGGTGACAACAGTTGGTGCGATTTTTCGCAAATGGAAGAAACACAAAATAACTGTCAATCTCCCTCGGCCTGGGGCTCCATGCAAGATCTCACCTCGTGGAGTTGCAATGATCATGAGAACGGTGAGGAATCAGCCCAGAACTACACGGGAGGATCTTATCAATGACGCCGTGAAGGACTGAAATCCTGCAGTGCCCGCAAGGTCCCCCTGCTCAAGAAAGCACATATACAGGCCCGTCTGAAGTTTGCCAATGAACATCTGAATGATTCAGAGGAGAACTGGGTTAAAGTGTTGTGGTCAGATGAGACCAAAATGGAGCTCTTTGGCATCAACTCAACTCGCCGTGTTTGGAGGAGGAGGAATGCTGCCTATGACCCCAAGAACACCATACCCACCGTCAAACATGGAGGTGGAAACATTATGCTTTGGGGGTGCTTTTCTGCTAAGGGGACAGGACAACTTCACCGCATCAAAGGGACGATGGACGGGGCCATGTACCATCAAATCTTGGGTGAGAACCTCCTTCCCTCAGCCAGGGCATTGAAAATGGGTCGTGGATGGGTATTCCAGCATGACAATGACCCAAAACACACGGCCAAGGCAACAAAGGAGTGGCTCAAGAAGAAGCACATTAAGGTCCTGGAGTGGCCTAGCCAGTCTCCAGACCTTAATCCCATAGAAAATATGTGGAGGGAGCTGAAGGTTCCAGTTGCCAAGCGTCAGCCTCAAAACCTTAATGACTTGGAGAAGATCTGCAAAGAGGAGTGGGACAAAATCCCTCCTCAGATGTGTGCAAATCTGGTGGCCAACTACAAGAAACGTCTGACCTCTGTGATTGCCAACAAGGGTTTTGCCACCAAGTACTAAGTCATGTTTTGCAGAGGGGTCAAATACTTATTTCCGTCATTAAAATGCAAATCAATTTATAACATTTTTGCATGTGTTTTCCTGGATTTTTTTGTGGTTATTCTGTATCTCACTGTTCAAATAAACCTACCATTAAAATTATAGACTGATCATGTCTTTGTCAGTGGGCAAACGTACAAAATCAGCAGGGGATCAAATACTTTTTTCCCCTCAATGTATATACTGCATTCTATTCTATAATATTCTACTGTACCTTAGTCCATGCCGCTCTGTCATTGCTTGTCCATATATGTATATATTCTTAAAATCCCATTCCTTACTAGTTGTGTGTGTATTGGGTATATGTTGTGAAATTGTTAGATATTACTGCACTGTCGGAGCTAGAAGCACAAGCATTTCGCTACACCCGCTATCACATCTGCTAAACACGTGTATGTGACAAATAAAATTTTATTTGGATTTGGATTTACTGACTGGCTGGATGATTTACTGACTGGCAGATTCACTGACTGACTGGCTGATTTAATGACTGGCTGATTTACTGGTTGACTGACTGGCTGATTTACTGACTGGCTGACGGGGGACGGGGGGGTGAAAACAGAATGCATCACTAACTCCTATATAGTGCATTCGGAAAGTATTCAGACCTTGACTTTTTCCACATTTTGTTACGTTACAGCCTTATTCTAAAATTGATTAAATAAAGCGAAAACAGGTTTTTAGAAATTTCTGCACATTTATTTACAATAAATCCCATAAATACCTTATTTGCATAAGGATTCATACCCTTTGCCATGAGACTCGAAATTGAGTTCAGGTGCATCCTGTTTACATTGATCATCCTTGAGATGTTTCTACAACTTGATTGTTGTCCACCTGTGGTAAATTCAATTGATTGGACCTGATTTGGAAAGACACACACCTTTCTATATAAGGCCCCACAGTTGATAGTGCATGTCAGAGCAAAAGCCATGAGGTTGAAGGAATTGTCTGTAGAGCTACGAGACAGGATTGTGTCGAGGCACAGATCTGGGGAAGGGTACCAAAAAATTTCTGCAGTATTTAAGGTCCCCAAGAACACAGTGGCCTCCATTATTCTTAAATAGAAGAAGTTTGGAACCACCAACCGCCCGGCCAAACAGAGCAATCGGGGGAGAATGGCCTTGGTCAGGGAGGTGACCAAGAACCCGATGGGCACTCTGACAGAGCTCCAGAGTACCTCTGTGGAGATGGGAGAACCTTCCAGAAGGACAACCATCTCTGCAGCACTCCACCAATCAGGCCTTTACGGTAGAGTGGCCAGACGGAACCCACTCAGTAAAAAGACCTGAAAATAGCTGTGCAGCGATGCTCCCCATCCAACCTGACAGAGCTTGAGAGGATCTGCAGAGAAGAATGGGAGAAACTCCCCAAATACAGGTTTGCCAAGCTTGTAGCGTCATACCCAAGAAGACTTGAGGCTGTATTCACTGCCAAAGGTGCTTCAACAAAGTACTGAGTAAAGCGTGAGTAATGAGTGCGTGTGAGTGAGTGCGTGTGTCACAGTGATCTTTTCTTGTGTGTGTGTGTGTGTGTGTGTGTGTGTGTGTGTGTATGTATGTATGTATGTATGTGTATGTCAGTGTGCATCTACAGTGCCTTGCAAAAGTATTCATCCCCCTTGGCGTTTTGTTTACGCTGATATAATCCTTGTTTGTGTGCTGGCCTGCCATTTAAATTAATATTTCAATAGCTGAAAAGACCATTACGGGAAATGGCATTTCATACGTCGGAGCTGAAATGCTCAGGTTGACTTAGAAAGGGAGGGTGGACAGAGTAAGATGTTGAATTCCTGTTAGCCCTTTGCATGCCATTGGGAAGGAAATAAAATAAAAGGGACGTATTTAGGGTGAAAAATACAGCTATATCCTCCAAAGACATGCACGGTATACTGAGCAAAGGATTTGAAGAGAAACATTTTAGCAGACGAAAGGGAAAAAGTTAAATTTTCTAAAAACCTGTTTTCGCTTTGTCATTATGGGGTATTGTGTGTAGATTGATGAGGGAAAAAAATCAATTTTATCCATTTTAGAATAAGGCTGTAACGTTAGAAAATATGGAAAAAGTAAAGGGTTCTGAATATTTTCCAAAAGCAATGTATGCACTTCCAAGTGTGAATAAGCACATGGGCATCAACACTATGACAGAGATGGCATCTCTATCTCTCACCAAACCCCTTAACCAGACTGCTATTATGCACAGTAAGGCATAACGAGAGCGGCTGAGGATGTCTGTTTTCCACTGAGAAGACAGCATGAGGCCATTCAAGACAACAGAGTCCTCCTAACAGTCAGTACTCTATACCCATAAGGTACTGTAGCATTGAGAATGTACTTTAATCTCTCTCTGTTTACGTTCCAAACAGCACCCTATTCCCTTTATAATGCACTACTTATGACCAGGGCCCATAGGTTAAAAGGTGTATATATAGGGAATAGGGTGCAATTTGGGACGTACACTCTGACCACTTACATGTTACAAATTCACAAAGCATTTCAAATGTCACGCACCAGAGAACGATTAGAGACATGTTGTTTACGCTGATATAATCCTTGTTTGTGCGCTGGCCTGCCATTTAAATTAATATTTCAATAGCTGAAAGACCATTAGGGGAAATGGCATTTCATACGTCGGAGCTGAAATGCTCAGGTTGACTTAGAAGGGGAGGGTGGACAGAGTAAGATGTTGAATTACTGTTAGCCCTTTGCATGCCATTGGGAAGGAAATAAAATAAAAGGGACGTATTTAGGGTGAAAAATACAGCTATATCCTCCAAAGACATGCACGGTATACTGAGCAAAGGATTTGAAGAGAAACACTTTAGCAGACGAGAGGGAAAAATCTATCGGGAGGGAAATGTTTCTACATGGGTTTTTGTTGAGTGGGAACGATTCGCAAAAGTACAACACGGATATGGTTGCATTGCATGCAGAATAATTTGAACCATCTCTCCAGAAATCACTACAGAGCAGAATTGATCAAAGAAAGCATGCGTGAAAAATGTGTACAATTAACAGTCATGCAACTGTATTAAGAAAACAGAATGCGTGACTTTCTAACTATTTGACCTTTTCATAAAAAATAAAAAAAACATTTTGCACAACCTTCTGTACAAAAGGTTAAATATGTTATTTTAAAAAATCTGTAAGAGTGTGAGGAGGCCAATGCTGACATTAGATCCACATAAACCATGAAACATTCCTAAGAATTCCTTTGGTTTTCCAATAAAGAATGCATGGTTTATTGTGTCCTCCAGTTCACTGAAAGAAAGTGGTTTACAACAGTTGTCCTTTAAACAGAACACCCTGTCATTAACTCACACAGTAAAGGCTCAGTCCAATATGTCTACACCAGAGCAGAGTGTTTCCCATTCTCAAAGATCAATTACAATTGCAATTTATGTTCAACAAATTTCAGCCATTTTTAGCCTGATGACCATCCTCAATGACGAGTGTCTTCACACTATGCTAAATGAAGAGACTAAAACCAACTCCTTATTGAAAGTGGGATATTTCGAGGCACCAACTCCTTATTCGAAGGAGAAAATTTACAGAGACACACACTGCACTGGGCCAGAAGGCTTTGGGACTCTCAGGCAGAGTGAAGGGGGTAGTGTGTGAGTAAGGGAGGATGGGGTGCTGGCGTGCCCCGTGCACAGGCTTGTCACCGTGGATACCTCTGCTGCTTGCGGCCAGCGTGAATCCAGAAGAGACCCCGCTTTTTAGAAACAAACTGACTGAGGAGACACAAGGCAGAGGGAGGGTGAGGAGAAGAGGAGGAGAGGAGGAGGAGAGGAGAAGAGGAAGAGGACGAAGGAGAAGAGGAGGAGGAGAGAGGAGAAGAGGAGGAGAGAGGAGAAGAGGAGAGGAGAGGAGAAGAGGAGAGGAGGAGAAGAAAGGGTGAGGGGTGCAGAGGAGGAAAGGAAGAGGAGGAAAGGAAGAGGAGGAGAGAAGAAATGGAGAGAAGAGGAGGAGAAGAAGAGGGGGTGGGGAGGAGAAGAAGAGGGGGTGGGGGGGTGGGGAGGAGAAGAAGAGGGGGTGGGGGGGAGAAGAGGAGGAGGAGGAAAGGATAATTGGGAGAGAGGAGGCAGGGTACGCAGGTAGTGAGATCAGAAAGGTGAGGGGCAGAGGGAGGTGAAAAGGAGTAGCCCACTACTGCAACTCAACAGTCTTAAATGGCTTCCTTTCACCTTGAAGGTTTGCCAGTGAAAGCATGTGTCCCTGTTGGCCCCCAACATATTGCTTTCGCCTACATCTTTGGTTTCAGACCAGACGAAGGAAAGGAGGCAACGAAAGAAAGCTACATCAATTTACTGAGACACACACCCCATTGAGGAGGGAGGTGTTGAGTTGGGGATGTACTGTAGGTAGTAGGAGAGTATGTAGAGGAAGCAGTCCACTTGAGTATATCCATGATTAGACTTCAGCCGCCTTTCCAGAAGGTCTAAGTAATTAGCTCCACACCTATCCATTGGCTTTTTGACTTGGGAGACACACTGCCATCAATGTGTGTTAATTAGGTATTTCTGTACATGCAGTACTATTCAATCTACTGTACAACAAATACAGTATAATCTGGTTCATATTGAGGGGCTACAAGACCAAACATATACCTTGGAAAACATGGCATGTTATTGTATGCATCGGTCATGCTGGGTTGTCCCCCATTGTTTTTCCCATTACTATGTTGGAACCATGCCTGTATGATCAGAGGACTTCCTAGCTGGATTTGTCAGAGAGAGAATGCAGAGACACACACATTCAGAAGACAAGAACAAACCTGCAAGGGACTTCTGCCTTCCTGAGAACAGGGTTGAAGGAGGGAAGGCATGGAAGAGAAGCAGATGACGAGAGAGAGAGAGAGAGAGAGAGAGAGAGAGAGAGAGAGAGAGAGAGAGAGAGAGAGAGAGAGAGAGAGAGAGAGAGAGAGAGAGAGAGAGAGAGAGAGAGAGAGAGAGAGAGAGAGAGAGAGAGAGAGAGAGAGAGAGGATGAATGGATGAGGGTGATGGAGTTGACATGAGGATGAATCAGACGAGGAAAGTGAATGAGAGGCAGACAGAGATGGAGCAGGTGGTGCTGTTAATTACACACAGGTCTGGAATCAGTATTAGTGACAGGTGGTTATATACACAACAGCACATCCACACAGGAACCACAGACCAGGGAACAGCCAGCATTTCTTTCTAAACCAGCTCGATGCTATAAGGAGTTAAACCCGCGGTATCCTCTGGTGAACCACAGTCACAAATGAGAGCGTGTGAGTGAGTGCGTGTGTCACGGTGATCTTTTCCTGTGTATATGTCAGTATGCATCTACAGTGCCTTGCAAAAGTATTCATCCCCTTTGGCGTTTTTCCTATTTTGCTGCATTACAACCTGTAATTTAAATGGATTTTTATTTGGATTTCATGTAATGGACATACACAAAAGTCCAAATTGGTGAAGTGAAATGAAAAAAATAACTTGTTTCAAACAATTCTAAAAAATAAATTACGGAAAAGTGGTACGTGCGTATGTATTCACACCCTTTGCTATGAAGCCACTAAATAAGATCTGGTGCAACAAATTACCTTCAGAAGTCACATAATTAGTTAAATAAAGTCCACCTGTGTGCAATCTAAGTGTCACATGATCTCAGTATATATACACCTGTTCTGGAAGGCCCCAGAGTCTGCAACACCACTAAGCAAGGGGCACCACCAAGCAAGTGGCACCATGAAGACCAAGGAACTCTCCAAACAGGTCAGGGACAAAGTTGTGGAGAAGTACAGATCAGGGTTGGGTTATAAAAAAATATTTGAAACTTTGAACATCCCACGGAGCACCATTAAATCCATTATTATTATTAAAAAATGGGAAGAATATGGCACCACAACAAACCTGCCAAGAGAGGGCCGCCCACCAAAACTCACAGACCAGGCAAGTACGACATTAATCAGAGGCAACAAAGAGACCAAAGATAACCCTGAAGGAGCTGCAAAGCTCCACAGCGGAGATTAGAGTATCTGTCCATAGGACCACTTTAAGCCGTACACTCCACAGAGCTGGGCTTTACAGAAGAGTGGCCAGAAAAAAAGCCATTGCTTAAAGAAAAAAATAAGCAAACACGTTTGGTGTTCTCCAAAAGGCATGTGGGAGACTCCCCAAACATATGGAAGAACGTACTCTGGTCAGATGAGACTAAAATTGAGCTTTTTGACCATCAAGGAAAACGCTATGTCTGGCACAAACCCAACACCTCTCATCACCCTAAGAACACCATCCCCACAGTGAAGCATGGTGGTGGCAGCATCATGCTGTGGATATGTTTTTGCATTGGCAGGGACTGGGAAACTGGGAACCTGGTCAGAATTGAAGGAATGATGGATGGCGCTAAATACAGGGAAATTCTTGAGGGAAACCGGTTTCAGTCTTCCAGAGATTTGAGACTAAGACGGAGGTTCACCTTCCAGCAGGACAATGACCCTAAGCATACTGCTAAAGCAACACTTGAGTGGTTTAAGGGGAAACATTTAAATGTCTTGGAATGGCCTAGTCAAAGGCCAGACCTCAATCCAATTGAGAATCTGTGGTATGACTTAAAGATTGCTGTACACCAGCAGATCTCATCCAACTTGAAGGAGCTGGAGCAGTTTTGCCTTGCAGAATGGGCAAAAATCCCAGTGGCTAGATGTGCCAAGCTTATTAATTGCTGCAAAAGGTGGCTCTACAAAGTATTGACTTATGCATGCTCAAGGTCTGTTTTTTTGTCTTATTTCACAAGAAAAAATATTTTGCATCTTCAAAGTGGTAGGCATGTTGTGTAAATCAAATGATACAAACCCCCAAAAAATCTATTTTAATTCCAGGTTGTAAGGCAACAAAATAGGAAAAATGCCAAGGGGGTGAATACTTTCGCAAGCCACTGTATATATCAGTCTGTCGTATATCTCTCTGTGTGTGTGTGTGTGTGTGTGTAGTACATGCGTACCTGTCCCCTGACAGGTAGGGGGAGCTGTAGGGCCGTAGCCCGGACAGCAGGGTGTGGTGGGAGTTGTGAAGGACCTTCTTGGCACTACGCCGTCGCTGAAGGTGACTGAACAGTAGAGTCAGTTCTCTGACCCCATGTGCACAAAAAACAAAAACAAAAGAAAGAAACGACAAAACAACAACTTATAAAAAGGATGTCAAATCAAGGGTCAAAACATTAAAAAGAGGGGGATCATTTATATGTAATTCATCAAAATGAAGTCTGAGAAATATTGATGGCGCCATCAACACACTTTTGTTACTGGACACAGAGCTAAGAGGCAAAAATGGCAAATGTAAATCATGAAAGCCCCCCTCTTTTTAAACAAACAAAATTAGTCAAATTAATATGTAAATACTTACATAAAATAGGAGAATACAATCTTAAGAAATGAACAGATAAACAATGGAGAAACGTGCAGAACTTAAAAAGGGAGAATGAAAATGAATGAAAGTGCACCCCACCATTTTAGATCAGGAGGATAGAATGCCCACGGTCACCACTGGTAAAACCAACTCAATTGCTGGGATATTGATCATTTTTGTACATGTGTGTATGTTCATGTGTGTGTGTGTGTGTGTCAAGTTTACATACACTTAGGTTGGAGTCATTAAAAATCATTTTTCAACCACTCCACACATTTCTTGTTAACAAACTATAGTTTTGGCAAGTCGGTTAGGACATCTACTTTGTGCATGACACAAGTAATTTTTCCAACAATTGTTTACAGACAGATTATTTCACTTATAATTCACTGTATCACAATTCCAGTGGGTCAGAAGTTTACATACACTAAGTTGACTTAGTGCCTTTAAACAGCTTGGAAATTTCCAGAAAATGGCTTTAGAAGCTTCTGATAGGCTAATTGACATCATTTGAGTCAATTGGAGGTGTACCTGTGGATGTATCTCAAGGCCTACATTCAAACTCAGTGCCTCTTTGCTTGACATCATGGGAAAATCAAAAGAAATCAGCCAAGACCTCAGAAAAGAAATTGTAGACCTCCACAAGTCTGGTTCATCCTTGGGAGCAATTTCCAAACGCCTGAAGGTACCGCGTTCATCTGTACAAACAATAGTATGCAAGTATAAACCCCATGGGACCACGCAGCCGTCATACCACTCAGGAAGGAGACGAGTTCTGTCTCCTAGAGATGAACGTACTTTGGTGCGAAAAGTGCAAATCAATCCCAGAACAACAGCAAAGGACCTTGTGAAGATGCTGGAGGAAACGGGTACAAAAGTATCTATATCCACAGTAAAACGAGTCCTATATCGACATAACCTGAAAGGCCGCTCAGCAAGGAAGAAGCCACTGCTCCAAAACCGCCATAAATAAGCCAGACTACGGTTTGCAACTGCACATGGGGACAAAGATCGTACTTTTTGGAGAATGTCCTCTGGTCTGATGAAACAAAAATAGAACTGTTTGGCCATAATGACCATCGTTATGTTTGGAGGAGAAAGGAGGATGCTTGCAAGCCGAAGAACACCATCCCAACCGTGAAGCACGGGGGTGGCAGCATAATGCTGTGGGGGTGCTTTGCTGCATGAGGGACTGGTGCACTTCACAAAATAGATGGCATCATGAGGAAGGAAAATGATGTGGATATATTGAAGCAACATCTCAAGACATCAGTCAGGAAGTTAAAACTTGGTCGCAAATGGGTCTTCCAAATGGACAATGACCCCAGGCATACTTCCGAAGTTGTGGCAAAATGGCTTAAGGACAACAAAGTCAAGGTATTGGAGTGGCCATCACAAAGCCCTGACCTCAATCCTATAGAACATTTGTGGGCAGAACTGAAAAAGCATGTGCGAGCAAGGTGGCCTACAAACCTGACTCAGTTACACCAGCTCTGTCAGGAGGAATGGGCCAAAATTCACCCAACTTATTGTGGGAAGCTTGTGGAAGGCTACCCAAAATGTTTGACCCAAATTAAACAATTTAAAGGCAACGCTATGAAATACTAATTTAGTGTATGTAAACTTCTGACCCACTGGGAATGTGATGAAAGAAATAAAAGCTGAAATAAATCATTCTCTCTACTATTATTCTGACATTTCACATTCTTAAAATAAAGTGGTGATCCTAAATGACCTAAGACAGGGCATTTTACTAGGATTAAATGTCAGGAAATGTGAAAAACTTAGTTTAAATGTATTTGGCTAAGGTGTTTGTAAACTTCTGACTTCAACTGTAGGTGCAAGTTACATTTAGGTTCTCTTCCTAGATCCTATAATTCATCTGTACAGCCTGTCCTAATCTCCCTATAATGCTCTCTCAATGTTCAAGCAGTGTCAGCTGGCTTTCAAAACCACATTATTTTAGGATAGGTGAGACACGCTTGCTACTCCAAGTCACACCTAAGTCAAATCTACCTGTACAAACATGTTGTCCTTTTAATTTCACGTGCATTGGGGATGGTTAAATCCATGGGTCGACCAGCAGCAACACATAACCACCCAACGGCGGCATTATTGGAGAGGAGGGGAGTACCTACCTGAAGGATGGAAGCATGCTGTCATAGAAGTACCATGTGGCTGTCAGGTAGGAGTGCTGAGCATCAGTAGAGTACAGACGCCACGCAGCCTGGAACACATACACACCTTCAGCCACTAAAGAAAAATTATTCAATCTTACAGGAATTTGTTGCTGGGTTCAGTTGTCATGACCTAGTCTGTTGATTGAGTGGATGCTACCTGAGCTATATGAGGTCACCTGTATAAGGTTGGCAGCAGGAGTCCTCCTCTTCTCAAAGTGCTTCTGTCTGTGCTGCTCCTGCACCTTCAGGGCAAAGCCTGACCCCAGGATACCCTGAGAGAGGGGTCAGAGGGAGGGCCAAAGGCATGAGCTCCGATTGGCTGGGAGGGGAACTGACAGTGATGTGGACCAATGAGAGAGACTCACGGCAGGAAGGGCGAAGAAGGACACACCCAGGAGCGCGAAGCCGGCAGCTAGGAGCCGCCCCAACCAGGTGCGGGGTGTCTTGTCACCATAGCCAATGGTGGTGAGAGTTATCTGGGTGTAGAAACCCCCACACACACACACACACACACACACACACAGAGTGTGAGAAGAAGTCTTCTGGTGGTAAATACTATAGAGAGCTATACTAGTAAAACAGAAACGGTCTTGATTTAGATTACTGCATGGTACTAGAGAGACCTTATTGTCTATTGGTGAGTCTCATCCTAGATCTGGAGTAAGGGAATTTCATACCCAAGTCAGTGGGTCTCTGTGTGTCAAATCAAATCAAATGTTATTTGTCACATGCTTCGTAAACAACAGGTGTAGACTAACTGAAATGCGTACGGGTCCTTTTCCAACAATAGCAGGCTGCTATCCACTGCAACGCCATCTTTCGTGTGTGTGTGTGTGTGTGTGTGTGTGTGTGTGTGTGTGAGTGAGTGAGAGAGTGAGTGAGTATGTGGTACTGACCGTTCCCCACCAGAGGGAGTCTGCGTAGGTGTTGAACTCTGTGTTGACGTCCTTCTCTGCCAGGTAAACCAGGAAGGAGGCAAAGATCAGGACCAGGAAACCAATGTACCACGCTGTAATGAGCTCCTGAGACAGAGAAAGGGGGAGTGGGGTAGTTATTATCATAATATCATCAAAACCATAATCAATTAACATCAATCAATATATGCCAAACATTAAAGAGCCAACCCATCATCATCACCTGACAACACTACAATCATCATCATCATCTCATCACCTGACAATACTATAATCATCATCATCTGACAATACTATAATCATCATCATCATCATCACCTGAAAACACTATAATCATCACCTGACAATACAATAATAACCATCACCTGAAAACACTATAATCATCACCACCTGACAACACTATAATCATCAACATCACCTGAAAAAACTAAATCATCATCATCATCAATGGACAACACTATAATCATCATCACCTGACATCACCGTGTGTGTGTGTGTGTGTGTGTGTGTGTGTGGGGTATATTTGGCTGTTACTTTTTCAGAGTTCAGCCTAATTACCAGTCTAAGGGGGATATAGTTTGAGGTCAGTGACCCCAACCTTTCAGTATGTGTACAGTATCTGTGGGTGTCTTGTGGTGGTCATAAAGTCTAACTCCCACCCTCATTTTCCTTTGACCACATATCACTAATACTAGTCGTTTCATCATCCACTGTGTGTGTTGGTGTGTGTGCCCACCTTGCTGTGGGCGTAGACCACAGAGCCCAGTAGTTTCCAGGTGCCTCCTCGTCTGTCCATGCGTACCATCCGGAGGATCTGGAGGAACCGCATGCTGCGCAGGGCAGAGGTGGCAAAGATGTTCCCCTGGGTGCCCGCTGCGATCACCGCCAACGACGCCACAAACACTATGAAGTCTATGGAGGGAAGAGGGGGGGAGAAAGGGGGGGGGGTGAAAGAGTAGATGGGGAGAAGGGGGGGGGGGGGGAAAGAGTAGAGGGGGAGAAAGGAGAAAGAGAGGAGAGCGAGAGGGGGGTGAGAGAAAGAGAGAGATGCACATTGCACATCCAGTACACACACTCAGTCCCAGTAAACTCAGGCACATATCAATAGATCATTAACTATGCATTAGCTATTGCTCTTGGGAAACAATGTATGTCATGTTGTCTCTGGCTGGAGCAGCCTGCTACTTCTAATCATCAATTAAATGCAATCAATCAACCAACCTCATGTATCAAAATGCACATTGTAAGTGCACATACACATTTTCTTGTAGGTAAACAGACACACACACACAGTGTCTTGCCTATGACACAGAAGGGTTTTCTGGCGAAGCGTAGTCTCCCCTGCCATCCTCTGTAGCGACAGCAGCAGCCGGACGCCCAAACCCTCACAACGTATTCCAGACCAAACACCACGATCATCACAAACTCCTGTAGGGGGAGACAGAGAGAGAACACCCCGATCATCACAAACTCCTGTAGGGGGAGACAGAGAGAGAACACCCCGATCATCACAAACTCCTGTAGGGGGAGACAGAGAGAGAACACCCCGATCATCACAAACTCCTGTAGGGGGAGACAGAGAGAGAACACAGAGAGAGGATTAAGGTCTGGGGAGTTTCCTGACCATGGACCCAAAATGTCGATGTTTTCTTCCCCGAGCCACTTAGTTATCACTTTTGCCTTATGGCAAGTTGCTCCATCATGCTGGAAAAGGCATTGTTCGTCACCAAACTATTCTTGGATGGTTGGGAGAAGTTGCTCTCGGAGGATGTGTACCATTCTTTATTCATGGCTGTGTTCTTAAGCAAAATTGTGAGTGAGCCCACTCCCTTGGCTGAGAAGCAACCCCACACATGAATGGTCTCAGGATGCTTTACTGTTGGCATGACACAGGACTGATGGTCGCGCTCACCTTGTCTTCTCCGGACAAGCTTTTTTCCGGAAGCCCCAAACAATCGGAAAGGGGATTCATCAGAGAAAATGACTTTACCCCAGTCCTCAGAAGTCCAATCCCTGTACCTTTTGCAGAATATCAGTCTGTCCCTGATGTTTTTCCTGGAGAGAAGTGGCTTCCTCGCTGCCCTTCTTGACACCAGGCCATCCTCCAAAAGTCTTTGCCTCACTGTGCGTGCAGATGCACTCACACCTGACTGCTGCCATTCCTGAGCAAGCTCTGCACTGGTGGTGCCCCAATACCGCAGCTGAATCAACTTTAGGAGACGGTCCTGACGCTTGCTGGACTTTCTTGGGTGCCCTGAAGCCATCTTCACAACAATTGAACCTCTGTCCTTGAAGTTCTTGATGATCCGATAAATGGTTGATTTAGGTGCAATCTTACTAGCAGCAATATCCTTGCCTGTGAAGCCCTTTTTGTGCAAAGCAATTATGACGGCATGTGTTTTCTTGCAGGTAACCATGGTTAACAGAGGAAGAACAATGATTTCAAGAACCACCCTCCTTTTAAAGCTTCCAGTCTGTTATTCTAACTCAATCAGCATGACAGAGTGTCCTCGTCAACACTCTCACCTGTGTTAACAAGAGAATCACAGACATGATGTCAGCTGGTCTTTTTGTGGCAGGGCTGAAATGCAGTGGAAATGTTTTTTTGGGATTAAGTTTATTTTCATGGCAAATAGGGACTTTGCAATTAATTGCAATTCATCTGATCACTCTTCATTACATTGTGGAGTATATGCAAATTGCCATCATAAAAACTGAGGCAGCAGACTTTGTGAAAATTAATATTTGTGTCATTCTCAAAACTTTTGACCACGGAAAGTATTCATACCCCTTGACTTTATTCATATTTTGTTACGTTACAGCCTTATTCTAAAACAAACAAAAAATTAAATCCTCAATCTATACCCAATACCCCATAATGACAAAGCAAAAACAGGTTCAGAAATGTTTGCTAAAAAAGACACACACATACATACATACATACATACATATATATATATACATACACATATACATACATACATACACACACACACACACACACATACATACATACATACATATATATATACACACACTCATTTTTCAACCACTCCACAAATTTCTTGTTAACAAACTATAGTTTTGGCAAGTCGGTTAGGACATCTACTTTGTGCATGACACAAGTAATTTTTCCAACAATTGTTTACACACAGATTATTTCACTTATAATTCACTGTATCACAATTCCAGTGGGTCAGAAGTTTACATACACTAAGTCGACTGTGCCTTTAAACAGCTTGAAAAATTCCAGAAAGTGTGTCATGGCTTTAGAAGCTTCTGATAGGCTAATTGACATCATTTGAGTCAATTGGAGGTGTACCTGTGGATGTATCTCAAGGCCTACCTTCAAAGTCAGTGCCTCTTTGCTTGACATAATTGGAAAATCAAAAGAAATCAGCCAAGACCTCAGAAAAAAAAATTGTAGACCTCCACAAGTCTGGTTCATCCTTGGGAGCAATTTCCAAACGCCTCAAGGTACCACGTTCATCTGTACAAACAATAGTGGCAGCATCATGCTGTGGGGGTGCTTTGCTGCAGGAGGGACTGGTGCACTTCACAAAATAGATGGCATCATGAGGAAGGAAAATTCTGTGGATATATTGAAGCAACATCTCAAGACATCAGTCAGGAAGTTAAAGCTTGGTCGCAAATGGGTCTTCCAAATGGATAATGACCCCAAGCATACTTCCAAAGTTGTGGCAAAATGGCTTAAGGACAACAAAGTCAAGGTATTGGAGTGGCCATCACAACGCCCTGACCTCAATCCTATAGAACACTTGTGGGCAGAACTGAAAAAGCGTGTGTGAGCAAGGAGGCCTACAAACCTGACTCAGTTACAACAGCTCTGTCAGGAGGAATGGGCCAAAATTCACCCAACTTATTGTGGGAAGCTTGTGGAAGGCTACCCGAAACGTTTGACCCAAGTTAAACAATTTAAAGGCAATGCTACCAAATACTAATTGAGTGTATGTAAACTTCTGACCCACTGGGAATGTGATGAAATAAATAAAAGCTTAAATAAATCATTCTTTCTACTATTATTCTGAAATTTCACATTCTTAAAATAATGTGGTGATCCTAACTGACCTAAAACAGGGATTTTTTACTAGGATTAAATGTCAGGAATTGTGAAAAACTGAGTTTCAATGTATTTGGCTAAGGTGTATGTAAACTTCTGACTTCAACTGTATATACACACACACACACAGAGCCTTTTTATTATATATATGATCATTATACAGTGCATTCAGAAAGCATTCGGACCCCTGGTCTTTTTCCACATTTTATTACATTACAGCCTTATTCTAAAATTGATTAAATCGTTTTTTTCCCCCCTCATCAATCTACACACAATACCCCATAATGACAAAGCAAAAATAGGTTTTTAGAAATTTTATCAAATGTATACTAAATTAAATACTGAAATTACACATTTACATAAGTATACAGACCATTTACTCAGTACTTTGTTGAAGCACCTTTGGAAGTGATTACAGTCTTCTTCGGTATGAGGCTAAAAGCTTGGCATACCTATATTTGGGGAGTTTCTCCCATTCTTCTCTGCAGATCCTCTCAAGCTCTGTCAGGTTGAATGGGGAGCGTTTCTGCACAGCTATTTCCAGGTCTCTCCAGAGGATGTTAGATCGGGGTCAAGTCCGGGCTCTGGCTGGGCCACTCAAGGAAATTCAGAGACTTGTCCCGAACCCACTCCTGCGTTGTCTTGGTTGTGTGCTTAGGGTTGTTTTCTTTTTGGAAGGTGAACCTTCGCCCCAGTCTGAGGTCCTGAGTGCTCTGGAGCAGGTTTTCATCAAGGATCTCTCTGTACTTTGCACCCTTCATCTTTCCCTCGATCCTGACTAGTCTCCCAGTCCCTGCCACTGAAAAACATCCCCACAGCATTATGCTTCCACCACCATGGTTCACCGTAGGGATGGTAACAGGTTCCCTCCAGACCGACGCTTGGCATTCAGGCCAAAGAGTTCAATCTTGGTTTCATCAGACAAGAGAATCTTGTTTCTCATGGTCAGAGTCCTTTAGGTGCCTTCTGGCAAGGTCCAAGTGGGCTGTCATGTGTCTTTTACTGAGGAGTGGCTTCCGTCTGGCCACTCTACCATAAAGGCCTGATTGGTGGAGTGCTGCAGAGATGATTGTCCTTCTGGAAGGTTCTCCCATCTCCACACAGGAACTCTGGAGCTCTGTCAGAGTGACCATCGGGTTCTTGGTCACCTTCCTGACCCAAGGCCCTTCTCCCCCGATTGCTCAGTTTGGCCGGGTGGCCTGCTCTTGGTGGCTCCAAACTTCTTCCATTTAAGAATGATGGAGGCCACTGTGTTCTTGGGGACGTTTAATGCTGCAGAAATTGTTTGGTACCCTTCCCCAGATCTGTGCCTTCGTCACAATCCTGTCTCGGAGCTCTACGGACAATTCCTTCGACCTCATGGCTTGGTTTTTGCTCTGCCATGCACTGTCAACTGTGGGACCTTATATAGACAGGTGTGTCCCTTTCCAAATCATGTCCAATCAATTGAATTTACCACAGGTGGACACCAATGAAGTTGTAGAAACATCTCAAGGATGATAAATGGGAACAGGATGCACCGGAGCTCAATTTCAAGTCTTACACTGCCGTTCCTCCGGAACACACACACACACTCAGCGGCAGGCGTGACGGGACGCAGAATCAGACACTGTAGGTCTTCCCCGGTATGATTGTGTAAACACACTTCAAATTCAGTACACACACAGTCCAGATAATAATTTATAATACTTTAGCTAAGCTTAATTGAGCTTGCCTGGCGCAATGGAACCAATAGAACAGTCCCAAAACTACAAACCCCGCCCATCTGGCACTCCAGGCAGGCTAGAGTAAACGCTCAAAGTATTTGAAAGATTTCAAATAGTACTTGAACCGAGGTGTGAAAAATTGTGTTACAGTATATGGTTTATATAGTTGGTCCTAAACTACTTACGAGCAAATCCTTTACAATTCTAGGGTAGATAAAGGGAGTGGAAGATTCAGTGGGTTAACCAGTGTTTACACTGGAACAGTATATCATCAACCTACCTAGGTTCCAGTCTGCCTCTGCTTTAACCAACCTGGCATTGTCTTGCTAAACAAGGCATTGATATAGTGATGTTGAAAGCAAAACCAGACAAGTACTCAGGCTAACACATTATTGGATTTAGACTCGTGTTGAGGTGGGTTGGCACTTGGCAGGGGCAATTTGCACTGTTAGTTGATCACAAAAAGAGAGTTAGTGTATCGATGATCTGAGCGTGTATGTATCAAGCCTCTCAGAGTAGAAGTGCTGATCTGCCCATGTAATCTTATTCAAAAGGCTAAACTGATCCCAAATCAGCCCTCCTACTCTGAGATGCTTGGTACATCTGGCCCCTGGAGCTGGGTGTATGGTGGAGGGGAGGAGACCGGGGCTGAGGGCTTACCAGGATGAAGAGGCCTTCGTTGGCTATCTTTTGATGGTCTGGTATGGTGGAGAACACAGACAGAACCAGACAGCTGAACACCAGCAGGAAACTGTAACACACACACAGACAAAGAGACAGGTCAACATACACTCTAGACATGGCCAAATGCTTGGACTGACACAAAAATAGAGATTAGGCAGACAAGTGTTTATATGCTGAGAGAGGGAGAAACAGACCATGGCTATAAAATATAAATCGGTTTTCTCTAGTATAGATTATTAAAGTGAGTGTGCGGAACAATGGACACTGGTCACTTCTGTGGGAATGTCACACATTCATCCAGCCTTGCATTGTGACCACAGTAGATGTATTTGATAATTACAGTTATGGTGATGTACTCAGCACAACATGTCTGGCATGCCAGTTTTGAAAACTGAGTGGACACAGATTACAATGCCAGTACTTGGGAACACCCAGTGTTCTTTGAGAGTTGGAGCATTGCCGGGTGCCGTTGCCCCAACTACATTCCAGGTGATCCCAGTGGAGGGTTCTCTGACCCTCTCTTTCCCTCCTTATCACACACACTGGTCCATGTGAGCACAGTAGGATTAGCCAGGTGGCAGCTGCTGTTGCTATTGGGATAGAGGCCAGGTCTCACAGTATGCTGCTGGGGTAGAGGCCAGGTCTCACAGTATGAGAACACCTCTCACAACGCCCAACAGTCTCCAGCTCACAATCACACACGTTCTCCATCACACACACTCCCCCTCTCTCTCGCTTTCACAAACATTCTCCCTAATCTCTGGTGAGAGCTAACGAAGGCCATGACCACTAAAACCCCCTATTACGACAACCACAGTCTAACCACAAAGATAAACTACTTTTGAATGGAGCAATCACACTGAGTGGATATGGATGGTTCATCACTGAAGGAATGATAATCACACTGGATAGTGTTTAAAGGAATGTGAGCCAGCAAAGCCATAACTGTGATAATGTTTGGTCTGTTGGACAACAAGGGTGATGGAAACACTGCAATGAATGACAAAGAGTGACTTTAGGGGTGCGTGCTCAGTCCCCTCCTGTACTCCATGTTCACCCATGACTGCATGGCCAGGCACGACTCCAACACCATCATTAAGTTTGCCGACGACACAACAGTGGTAGGCCTGATCACCGACAACGATGAGACAGCCTATAGGGAGGAGGTCAGAGACCTGGCCGTGTGGTGCCAGGATAACAACCTCTCCCTCAACGTGATCAAGACAAAGGACATGATTATGGACTACAGGGATAAAAAGACGACTGAGCATGCCCCCATTCTCATCGACGGGGCTGTAGTGGAACAGGTTGAGAGCTTCAAGTTCCTTGGTGTCCACATCACCAACAAACTATCATGGTCCAAACACACCAAGACAGTCGTGAAGAGGGCACGACAAAGCCTATTCCCCCTCAGGAGACTGAAAAGATTTGGCATGGGTCCTCAGATCCTCAAAAAGTTATACAGCTGCACCATTGAGAGCATCCTGACTGGTTGCATCACCACCTGGTATGGCAACTGCTCGGCCTCTGACCGCAAGGCACTACAGAGGGTAGTGCGTACGGCCCAGTACATCACTGGGGCCAAGCTTCCTGACATTCAGGACGTCTATACCAGGCGGTGTCAGAGGAAGGCCCTAAAAATTGTCAAAGACTCCAGCCACCCTAGTCATAGACTGTTCTCTCTGCTACCGCATGGTAAGCGCTACCGGAGCGCCAAGTCTAGGTCCAAAAGGCTTCTCAACAGCTTCTACCCCCAAGCCATAAGACTCCTGAACAGCTAATCATGGCTACCCAGACTAATTTGCACTGCCCCCCCATCACACCCCATCCCCCTTGTTTACGCTGCTGCTACTCTGTTTATTATTTATGCATAGTCACTTTAACTCTACCTACATGTATATATTACCTCAATGAATAGGACGTAATTCAAAAGTTGATAACTTCTTCCTTAGTTTTTAAAAACTTTTAAAATACTTTTTCTTTACAAAACTGCATTGTTGGTTAAGGGCTTGTAAGTAAGCATTTCACTGTAATGTCTACACCTGTTGTATTCAGCGCATGTGGCAAATAAAATGATTGATTTGATTCTATAAATGACTTTATAATGTTGGTGAGTAAGATTTCCACTGTATTCATTATATGTGGCAATGCCAAAAGTGTGCGAAGCTGTCATCAAGGCAAAAGGTGGCTATTTGAAGAATCTCAAATATAAAATATATTTTGATTTGTTTAACACTTTTTTGGTTACTACATGATTCCATGTGTTATTTCATACAATGTAGAAAATAGCAAAACTAAAGAAAAACCCTTGAATGAGTAGGTGTGTCCAAACTGTTGACTGATACTGTATGTCATAGAGATATGACAGATCCTCCGGTCAGTTCAGATGGTCAGTAGGGAGCAATATGTCAACCAGGGAGGGAATACACCAGGGGCCATATGTATCAGGCATCTCTGAGGAGTTCTGATCTAGGATCTGCACCCTCCCCGTCAATGTAATCTTATTCATTGTGATCTAAAAGGCTAAACTGATACTAGGTTTTATTGTTTTAATAGAGTATTGTCCACCTCCACCCCTGGGTTATATTGTACCAATAGGGCACATAAGCAAGGATTGGAAAAGAGACAAATGTCTACAGATCTAAAGAAATCCAGTCAGTCCCTAAAATCTAGAACCACTTGAAATAAAGATTTAATCTCAGAACAACAAACTGACTGACTAACCAGAAAGCACAGCACAGTAACACAGTGAAGGAGTGACCTCTTCATCTGAGGACTCGGAGTGACTTTCCATACTGTGTTGTTGTTTTACGCGACAACACAGTAGTGTTTAAATGTGTTTTATGTGTTTTTGTTTTTGCTGCATTATAGTTGTTTTCCAGACAGAGTTTGACAGTGTAACCAGAGGCGTGGGCAGAGCTTAATGTCTGAGTATGAATGTATGAATGAATAAACAGACTACTATTGCTGTGTGTGCCTGCGTGCCTTGCCTGATCAAACACTTCTGAGAATCTATTAATAGGACGTAATTCAAAAAAGTTGATAACTTCTTGTGAATATGATCCGGTGGGTGCAAAGTCTCATACCACATGTTATTCTAGAGCGTCAAACCACAAGCCACATGCCTGCCCCATGTCGCAACAGCAGCCACCACTGTGCCGCTTGGGCGTAGCACGCATCCAACAAACAACATTACTATCTCATATTACTCTCTGGCCATTACTCACTTCCTTCAATTGTCATTAAGTAACTCACAAAGCAAGACGGAGAGCGTACATTTGCTTGATCATAAGAACCTCCTAAAAACGGAAGAAAACAGACTTAAAAAGGGAGGAACTAGCTGAACTTGCAGAGTGAAGAACACTTGTTTATGTTTTCCGCTGCAAAATGTATTGCTATGGTGTGCCCTAATGAACACGACCCCAGTCTGCAGGGGTTATATTATAATCATTAAATGAAACAGATCTGAGAACTGAACACAAGGGCCCACTTAAGGCTAAGTTTATCTTTAGAAACTTCTTAAAAGCATTTTAAAAGATGCACTATGCAGAAATCGCGCTGCCATTTCCTGGTTGCTAAGATTGTAATAGTTCCCCTAATTTCAGTTTATGTGACAAAACAAGCAAGTATAGTGTATAGAATCATTGTACCATCTAAACCGCAGTGAAATATCTCCTTCATAACCAAAAATATTGTATTTTCTGCCGTTTGAAGCTGGTGTACAAAACCGAAAGTAAAAGACACAAAAATGTTACTTAACGGGAAACATAGAAAGAGCGCACATAGAACATATCTACTGCTTCTTAGACTTGCTTTCAATGAGAATGATAGATCTATAACACATTCCTAAGTGAATTTGGTCGGGTTGACCAAAAAGTTACATATCTCAGCTTTAAATTTCCCGAGCCATTTCCCAAAACAGTCTTTAGTAACATTGCACTTGAAATCGCTCGTAATCTAACGCCTGCCTCAGACCACTAGTAGAACATCTAAGTGCATCATTAGATCACCGTTTGCCCTCCCACGTCACTTCCCTCACAGAACATCTACGCTAAACATAGAATGAAGATGTTAATCTGTCTCTCTGCTGACCGCAGAAAACTTCAAAGCTTAATATAAATAGCCTAAACAGTTTGCAATGTTATAATAATCTAGCTATTTTATAATTTGGTGAAATATTGACATCACTTTCATGTATGTGTAATCGATAGACCCACCTAATATTCAGCCATTAGTCTACATTTCCTCCGCTTCCATATTCCTATTTATTAGGCCTATATCTAAAAGCTCATGCATTTCACTGTAGCCTAACCAATAACCTAAAGGTCAACATATGTTTAATTATTTTAGTTGTTTAATTATTTAACTGTAGAACATCTGTAGGCTTACTTGAAGCTCAATTCCTGCCTGCCATTAAGCTACAATGACTTGTTGAGCATTTACGAAAACCTTTGTCATCATATCCTATTTTTATGTCACGTTTATACAGGTGCAGCTCAATAAATTGGAATATTGTGGAAAAGTTAAGTAATTTCAATAATTCAATTGACAAAGTGAAACTCATATACAATGGGGGAAAAAAGTATTTAGTCAGCCACCAATTGTGCAAGTTCTCCCACTTAAAAAGATGGAGAGGCCTGTAATTTTCATCATAGGTACACGTCAACTATGACAGACAAAATGAGAATTATTTTTCCAGAAAATCACATTGTAGGATTTTTTATGAATTTATTTGCAAATTATGGTGGAAAATAAGTATTTGGTCAATAACAAAAGTTTCTCAATACTTTGTTATATACCCTTTGTTGGCAATGACACAGGTCAAACGTTTTCTGTAAGTCTTCACAAGGTTTTCACACACTGTTGCTGGTATTTTGGCCCATTCCTCCATGCAGATCTCCTCTAGAGCAGTGATGTTTTGGGACTGTCGCTGGGCAACACGGACTTTCAACTCCTTCCAAAGATTTTCTATGGGGTTGAGATCTGGAGACTGGCTAGGCCACTCCAGGACCTTGAAATGCTTCTTTCGAAGCCACTCCTTCGTTGCCCGGGCGGTGTGTTTGGGATCATTGTCATGCTGAAAGACCCAGCCACGTTTCATCTTCAATGCCCTTGCTGATGGAAGGAGGTTTTCACTCAAAATCTCACGATACATGGCCCCATTCATTCTTTCCTTTACACGGATCAGTCGTCCTGGTCCCTTTGCAGAAAAAACAGCCCCAAAGCATGATGTTTCCACCCCCATGCTTCACAGTAGGTATGGTGTTCTTTGGATGCAACTCAGCATTCTTTGTCCTCCAAACACGACGAGTTGAGTTTTTACCAAAAAGTTCTATTTTGGTTTCATCTGACCATATGACATTCTCCCAATCCTCTTCTGGATCATCCAAATGCACTCTAGCAAACTTCAGACGGGCCTGGACATGTACTGGCTTAAGCAGGGGGACACGTCTGCAGGATTTGAGTCCCTGGCGGCATAGTGTGTTACTGATGGTAGGCTTTGTTACTTTGGTCCCAGCTCTCTGCAGGTCATTCACTAGGTCCCCCGTGTGGTTCTGGGATTTTTGCTCACCGTTCTTGTGATCATTTTGACCCCACGGGGTGAGATCTTGCGTGGAGCCCCAGATCGAGGGAGATTATCAGTGGTCTTGTATGTCTTCCATTTCCTAATAATTGCTCCCACAGTTGATTTCTTCAAACCAAGCTGCTTACCTATTGCAGATTCAGTCTTCCCAGCCTGGTGCAGGTCTACAATTTTGTTTCTGGTGTCCTTTGACAGCTCTTTGGTCTTGGCCATAGTGGAGTTTGGAGTGTGACTGTTTGAGGTTGTGGACAGGTGTCTTTTATACTGATAACAAGTTCAAACAGGTGCCATTAATACAGGTAACGAGTGGAGGACAGAGGAGCCTCTTAAAGAAGAAGTTACAGGTCTGTGAGAGCCAGAAATCTTGCTTGTTTGTAGGTGACTAAATACTTATTTTCCACCATAATTTGCAAACAAATTCATTAAAAATCCTACAATGTGATTTTCTGGAGAAAAAAAAATTCTCAATTTGTCTGTCATAGTTGACGTGTACCTATGATGAAAATTGCAGGCCTCTCTCATCTTTTTAAGTGGGAGAACTTGCACAATTGGTGGCTCACTAAATACTTTTTTTCCCCACTGTATATCGTGGATTAATTACACAAAAAGTGAAATCGTTCAAGGCTGTATTTGTTTTAATCTTGATGATTACGGCTTACAGCTCATGAAAACCCCAAATTCAGTATCTCAGAAAATTAGAATATTGTGAAAAAGTTCAATATTGTAGACTCAAGGTGTCACAATCTAATCAGCTAACTAACTCAAAACACCTGCAAAGGTTTCCTGAGCCTTTAAATGGCCTCTCGGTCCAGTTCAGTAGGCTTCACAATCATGGGGAAGACTGCTGACTTGACAGTTGTGCAGAAGACAGTCATCAACACCCTCCACAAGGAGGGAAAGCCTCAAGAGATCATTGCTAAAGAAGCTGGCTGTTCACAGAGTGCTGTATCCAAGCATATTCATAGAAAGTCGAGTGGAAGGAAGAAGTTTGGTAGGAAAAGGTGCACAAGCAACAGGGATAACCGGAGCCTTGAGAGGATTGTCAAGCAAAGGCCATTCAAAAATGTGGGGGAGCTTCACAAGGAGTAGACTGAGGCAGGAGTCAGTGCATCAAGAGCCACCACGCACAGACTTATCTAGGAAATGGGCTACAACTGCATTCCTCGTGTCAAGCCACTCCTGAACCAGAGGCAATGTCAGAGGCGTCTTACCTAGGCTAAGGAGAAAAATAACTGGTCTGTCGCTCAGTGGTCCAAAGTCCTCTTTTCAGATGGAAGTACATTTTGCATTTAATTTGGCAATCAAGGTCCCAGAGTCTGGAGGAAGAGTGGAAAGGCACAGAATCCAAGTTGCTTGAAGTCCAGTGTGAAGTTTCCACAGTCAGTGATGATTTGGGGAGCCATGTCATCTTCTGGTGTTGGTCCAATGTGTTTCATCAAGTCCAAAGTCAACTCAGCCGTCTACCAGGAAATGTTACAGCACTTTTTTACTTTTATTTTATTTCACCTTTATTTAACCAGGTAAGCCAGTTGAGAACAAGTTCTCATTTACAACTGCGACCTGGCCAAGATAAAGCAAAGCAGTGCGATAAAAACAACAACACAGAGTTACATATGGGGTAAAAAAACAAAGTCAAAAAATACAACAGAAAATATATATACAGTGTGTGCAAATGTAGCAAGTTATGGAGGTAAGGCAATAAATAGGCTATAGTGCAAAATAATTACAATTAGTATTAACACTGGAATGCTAGATGTGCAAGAGATTATGTGCAAATAGAGATACTGGGGTGCAAAAGAGCAAAATAAATAACAATATAGGGATGAGGTAGTTGGGTGGGCTAATTTCAGATGGGCTGTGTACAGGTGCAGTGATCGGTAAGGTGCTCTGACAACTGATGCTTAAAGTTAGTGAGGGAGATAAGAGTCTCCAGCTTCAGAGATTTTTGCAATTCGTTCCAGTCATTGGCAGCAGAGAACTGGAAGGAATGGCGGCCAAAGGAGGTGTTGGCTTTGGGAATGACCAGTGAGATATACCTGCTGGAGCGCAGACTACGGGTGGGTGCTGCTATGGTGACCAATGAACTAAGATAAGGCGGGGGATTTGCCTAGCAGTGATTTATAGATGGCCTGGAGCCAGTGGGTTTGACGACGAACATGTAGTGAGGACCAGCCAACAAGAGCGTACAGGTCACAGTGGTGGGTAGTGTATGGGGCTTTGGAGACAAAACGGATGGCACTGTGATAGACTACATCCAATTTGCTGAGTAGAGTGTTGGAGGCTATTTTGTAAATGACATCGCCGAAGTCAAGGATCGGTAGGATAGTCAGTTTTACGAGGGCATGTTTGGCAGCATGAGTGAAGGAGGCTTTGTTGCGAAATAGGAAGCCAATTCTAGATTTAACTTTGGATTGGAGATTCTTAATGTGAGTCTGGAAGTTGAATTTACAGTCTAACCAGACACCTAGGTATTTGTAGTTGTCCACATACTCTAGGTCAGACCCGTCGAGAGTGGTGATTCTAGTCGGGTGGGCGGGTGCCAGCAGCGTTCGATTGAAGAGCATGCATTTAGTTTTACTAGTGTTTAAGAGCAGTTGGAGGCTACTGAAGGAGTGTTGTATGGCATTGAAGCTTGTTTGGAGGTTTGTTAACACAGTGTCCAATGAAGGGCCAGATGTATACAAAATGGTGTTGTCTGCGTAGAGGTGGATCTGAGAGTCACCAGCAGCAAGAGCGACATCATTGATATACACGGAGAAAAGAGTCGGCCCAAGAATTGAAACCTGTGGCACCCCCATAGAGACTGCCATAGGTCCAGACAACAGGCCCTCCGATTTGACACATTGAACTCTATCTGAGAAGTAGTTGGTGAACCAGGCGAGGCAGTCATTTGAAAAACCAAGGCTATTTAGTCTGCCAATAAGAATGCGGTGGTTGACAGAGTCGAAAGCCTTGGCCAGGTCGATGAAGACGGCTGCACAGTACTGTCTATTATCGATCGCGGTTATAATATCGTTTAGGACCTTGAGCGTGGCTGAAGTGCACCCATGACCAGCTCGGAAACCAGATTGCATAGCGGAGAAGGTACGGTGGGATTCGAAATGGTCGGTGATCTGTTTGTTAACTTGGCTTTCAAAAACTTTCGAAAGGGAGGGCTGGATGGATATAGGTCTGTAACAGTTTGGATCTAGAGTGTCACCCCCTTTGAAGAGGGGGATGACCGCGGCAGCTTTCCAATCTCTGGGGATCTCAGACGTTACGAAAGAGAGGTTGAACAGGCTAGTAATAGGGGTTGCGACAATTTCGGCGGCTAGTTTTAGAAAGAAAGGTTCCAGATTGTCTAGCCCAGCTGATTTGTAGGGGTCCAGATTTTGCAGCTCTTTCAGAACATCAGCTGTCTGAATTTGTGTGAAGGAGAAGCGGGGGGCATGGGCAAGTTGCAGCGGAGGGTGCAGAGTTGGTGGCCGGGGTAGTGGTAGCCAGGTGGAAAGCATGGCCAGCCGTAGCAAAATGCTTGTTGAAATTCTCGATTATTGTAGATTTATCGGTGGTGATAGTGTTTCCTAGCCTCAGTGCAGTGGGCAGCTGGGAGGAAGTGCTCTTATTCTCCATGGACTTTACAGTGTCCCAAAACCTTTTGGAGTTAGTGCTACAGGATGCAAATTTCTGTTTGAAAAAGTTAGCCTTTGCTTTCCTGACTGCTTGTGTATATTGGTTCCTAACTTCCCTGAAAAGTTGCATATCGCGGGGGCTATTTGATGCTAATGCAGTATGCCACAGGATGTTTTTGTGCTGTTCTTAGTTCTGTATTTTTTGAATGGGGCATGTTTATTTAAGATTGAGAGGAAATTACTTTTAAAGAACAACCAGGCATCCTCTACTGACAGAATGAGATCTATATCCATCCAGGATACCTGGGCCAGGTCAATTAGGAAAGCCTGCTCGCTAAAGTGTTTTAGGGAGCGTTTGACAGTGATGAGGGGTGGTCGTTTGACCGCGGACCCGTTACGGACGCAGGCAATAAGGCAGTGATCGCTGAGATCCTGGTTGAAGACAGCGGAGGTGTATTTAGAGGGTAAGTTAGTCAGGATGAGGGTACCCATGTTTACGGATTTAGGGTTGTACCTGGTAGGTTCCTTGATCATTTGTGTGAGATTGAGGGCATCTAGTTTGGATTGTAGGATGGCCGGGGTGTTAAGCATATCCCAATTTAGGTCACCAAGCAGTACGAACTCTGAGGATAAATGGGGGGCAATCAATTCACATATGGTGTCCAGGGCACAGCTGGGGGCTGAGGGGGGTCTGTAGCAAGCGGCAACAGTGAGAGACTTATTTCTGGAAAGGTGGATTTTTAGAAGTAGAAACTCAAACTGTTTGGGCACAGACCTGGATAGTATGATAGAGATCTGCAGGCTATCTCTACAGTAGATTGCAACTCCACCCCCTTTGGCAGTTCTATCTAGACGGAAAATGTTATAGTTGGGGATGGACATTTCAGAATTTTTGGTGGCCTTCCTAAGCCAGGATTCAGACACTGCTAGAACATCAGGGTTGGCGGAGTGTGCTAACGCAGTGAATAACTCAAACTTAGGAAGTAGACTTCTGATATTTACATGCAAGAAACCAAGGCTTCATGCTTCCTTCTGCTGACAAGCTTTATGGAGATGCTGATTTCATTTTCCAGCAGGACTTGGCACCTGCCCACACTGCCAAAGGTACCAATACCTGGTTCAATGACCATGGGATTACTGTGCTTGATTGGCCAGCAAACTCGCCTGATCTGAACCCCATAGAGAATTTATGGGGTATTGTCAACAGGAAGAAGAGAGACACGAGACCCAACAATGCAGACGAGCTGAAGGCCGCTATCGAAGCAACCTGGGCTTCCAGAACACCTCAGCAGTGCCACAGGCTGATCGACTCCATGCCACACCGCATAGATGCAGTGATTCATGCAAAAGGAGCCCCAACCAAGTACTGACTGCATGTACAATAACATACTTTTCAGAAGGCCGACATGTCTGTATTACATTTCATTTTGTCACTAGTCTTTTTTCTGAGATACTGAATTTGGGGTTTTCATGAGCTGTAAGCCGTAATCATCAAGATTAAAACAAATACAGGCTTGAACTATTTCATATTTTGTGTAATTAATCCACGATGTATGAGTTTCACTTTGTCAATTGAATTATTGAAATTACTTAACTTTTCCACAATATTCTAATTTATTGAGCTGCACCTGTATTTTTTATAGCGAACAAGGGAACAAGCGACTGACTTTGGCTTTATTCATTCTTGCTCACAGTTTACACAAACTGAAAAAAATAAACATTACATACAAAACAGCACGAGAAAACACTAAGAATACATAACACATGGCAAACATATAATACAAATACTTAAATACATAATAGGCTACAGAAAATGTATTCTCTTGAAGGGAGCACTGTATTGTGTAAAAATAAAGAAGACTTTGAATAGCCATAACTCATTTAAGAGCTACAGCGAGCTCTTTAGCCTATATTCTGGAATACTTTTCAGCATGGGACAGCTCCTGTAACAACACAGTTAAGTTTCCCTTTGTAACGAGTGCACTGCGTGGTGTTTTGGGAAACGGGCGTGCCATCTTTGGCCATTATTTTTATGATGCATCGTTAAAACACTCTTCAGCCTGAGTTACATTGCTGGTCTGAAAGACAACACCCCTTTACATCAGCAACTAACTGGAAACATTGGGGCAGAAATCCACCAAAATCTGCTTAGTTGTTCGTTGCCCCAAAATCCTGGAGGTCAGAAAAAGGATGACAAAAACAAATTATATATAGTCCATGTGCGCGAGGTCGCATTTCAAAATTTCTGCTGAGGGAACAGTTTTAGCCACAACGCATACTCCTTGGATCCGCTCTCCTCGTCTCCTTATCAAAGCCCATTGGATAAGAGTGAGTGAGTGAGTGAGTGAGTCTCTCTCTCAAAGACCTACTGTAGGACTGGTCATCGGATCAGTCACCCTGTGTGACCCTCTGCCAACGAGCTTGGGGGTGAATGGAGACATCCTGAACAGCAGGATTTTTTTTTGCCATCTGACACCCCACTACGGGACACAAACCAAACCATCCTAAATGGGATGACAAGCTACAGATACACTATGGGATAAATGTCTGGTAGAATAAACATTAGCCAGTTGCTTATATATACTGTATTCATATTGATTCACCATATGATCTGAAAACAAAACAATGCAAATCTTGCCTTTCAGCTACACCTCAACTCTAGGTTGGTTTGAGCACTGTTTCTTCCTAAAAAAACAAGAGACTTCTCCAACACCCTTTGGCTCTCTACAAGGAAACATGTCTTCAAATCCAACAGTGCTGGTGACTTGTGTATATTTGAAGTTTCTTTGAAAGTCCAGCTAGTTGTAAACAGACTGTCCCGCTCTGTCTGGCTACACAAAAATACAGCCTGGTCCAAATAAACAACCAGAAAACACAGCCTGTTCAAAATAAACAGCCAGAAAACACAGCTTGGTCAAAATAAACAGCCAGAAAACACAGCTTGGTCAAAATAAACAGCCAGAAAACACAGCCTGGTCAAAATAAACAGCCAGAATAGGCCTCTTTCATTTGGAGCCACAGTAGGAAACATATGAGACTGTGTCCCAAATGGCACCTTATTCCCTTTATAACGCACTACTTTTGACAAGGTCCCATAGGGCTCTTGTTAAAAATAGTGCACTATATAGGGAATAGTGTGCCATTTTGGTTTGAAGCCTTACTGAGCTACATTACTTTTCGGGTATTAATTCACAGCTCTCAGTATGTTCAGTAAGTGCAAGGTACAATCTGTCGCACAGCCTTTATATGAAACACTAGCTCCCCATTGGACTAATGATGTGCATACAGTGTAGAGATGTACATTACAATACAGGGAAGAAGGCTTTTAATGGAAGTTAGGATGGGCCTTTTGTTGATAAGTGCCCCCGGCCTACGACAAATGTTTTCCTGAAAATGCATACAGCAAGTGCAATAAAAAATGCACTTTACTTGAATCCTGAGGCCTTCATAGTATAGGAACGTAATAATGAAATAAAGTGAAACAGTCATAACAGGTGATGACAGGTAATTGTTATGTTATTACAGTATTATGACACTGTAGTGCTGAGCGATTAGTGCTTTTTGAGATCGGTTCGGTTTCGGTTCGATTATTTAAGCAATAAGGCCCAAGGGGGTGTGGTATATGGCCAATATACCAAGGCTAAGGGTTGTTCTTTAAGCACGACGCAACGCGGAGTGCCTGGATACAGCCCTTAGCCGTGGTATATTGGCCATATACCACAATCCCAGAGGTGCCTTATTGCTATTATAAACTGGTTACCAACGTAATTAGAGCAGTAAAAATAAATGCTTTGTCATACCCGTGGTCAACCAATCAGCATCCAGGGCTCGAACAACCCAGTTTATAATCAAAAATGAATCACGGTTTTCATTATTTCTTTTGTAATTCATTTTCATTAAAATGCATTACGAAATAAGACGTAACAATTATTTGAGCTTTTTAATGGAAATTCCAAAAGCCAAAAATAGTGAACATTCAATTGTCAAAACATTCAAAATATTCCATTGTCTCTGTCAGGTCCACATTGGGTAGACATCAATAGAACTATAGGAAATTACTAAGTAGTAATACAAGTTTTTATTTGATGACTATTATTTTTAATTCCTTAAAGTCATCATCTCAGGCAGTAGCAGCCAGACAATGTTATCTCTGTGCTCCACATACTGGACTGTCTTTAGTCATCCTATTTAGCTAGGCAGCACTGTATTTTCTTGCAATATCGACACAATTTTGATTCATGATTTATGCATTGACAGTTTGGATTGGATCACAAACCAACACTATCCACCATGTTGGTCTGGACTGCGAGGGACCGCTGCTGACGACCCAACCTGCATCCATCATCCATAACAAACAGGGCGGGCAGGGGTATTGAGGGTGTGCAACTTTTATTTTCTGTTAAATAAATAAAATAAATGTTTAGCCACGATTGGCCTACGTTTGCATCTTTACAGAAAACGTGATTGGACCTTTGGATTTTTTATGCTGCATTTTCTAAACAGAAATAGCAGAGATCTGCTTTGGAAACAGCAACTTGGATTAAATATGACGATGTTCACCTTTCCGTGCCTTGTATAGCCTACTACTGAATATGTTGCAAATGCATGCTCAGATAAGTCACCCTCATGTGAAGAAGCACAATGATTTTCAGCGGCTGAACAGGTAAAATAATTTGGCTGCTGGACATTTCATGACAATGATTTCCAGTTGAAGTCGGAAGTTTACATACACTTAGGTTGGACTCATTAAAACTCATTTTTCAACCACTCCACACATTTCTTGTTAACAAACTATAGTTTTGTGCATGACAAGTAATTTTTCCAACAATTGTTTACAGACAGATTATTTCACTTATAATTCACTGTATCACAATTCCAGTGGGTCAGAAGTTTACATACACTAAGTTGACTGTGCCTTTAAACAGCTTGGAAAATTCCAGAAAATGTGTCATCGCTTTAGAAGCTTCTGATAGGCTAATTGACATCATTTGAGTCAATTGGAGGTGTACCTGTGGATGTATTTCAAGGCCTACCTTCAAACACAGTGCCTCTTTGCTTGACATCATGGGAAAATCAAAAGAAATCAGCCAAGACCTCAGAAAAAAAATTGTAGACCTCCACAAGTCTGGTTCATCCTTGGGAGCAATTTCCAAAATGCCTGAAGGTACCACGTTCATCTGTACAAACAATAGTACGCAAGTATAAACACCATGGGACCACGCAGCTGTCATACTGCTCAGGAAGGAGACGCGTTCTGTCTCCTAGAGATGAACGTACTTTGGTGCGAAAAGTGCAAATCAATCCCAGAACAACAGCAAAGGACCTTGTGAAGATGCTGGAGGAAACAGGTACAAAAGTATCTATATCCACAGTAAAACGAGTCCTATACCGACATAACCTGAAAGGCCGCTCAGCAAGGAAGAAGCCACTGCTCCAAAACCGCTATAAAAAAGCCAGACTACGGTTTGCAACTGCACATGGGGACAAAGATCGTACTTTTTGGAGAAATGTCCTCTGGTCTGATGAAACAAAAATTTAACTGTTTGTCCATAATGACCATCGTTATGTTTGGAGGAAAAAGTGGATGGCTTGCAAGCCGAAGAACACCATCCCAACCATGAAGCACTGGGGTGGCAGCATCATGCTGTGGGGGTGCTTTGCTGCAGGAGGGACTGGTGCACTTCACAAAATAGATGGCATCATGAGGAAGGAAAATTCTGTGGATATATTGAAGCAACATCTCAAGACATCAGTCAGGAAGTTAAAGCTTGGTCGCAAATGGGTCTTCCAAATGGACAATGACCCCAAGCATACTACCAAAGTTGTGGCAAAATGGCTTAAGGACAACAAAGTCAAGGTATTGGAGTGGCCATCACAAAGCCCTGACCTCAATACTATAGAAAATGTGTGGGCAGAACTGAAACGGCGTGTGCGAGCAAGGAGGCCTACAAACCTGACTCAGTTACACCAGCTCTGTCAGGAGGAATGGGCCAAAATTCACCCAACTTATTGTAGGAAGCTTGTGGAAGGCTACCTGAAACGTTTGACCCAAGTTAAACAATTTAAAGGCAATGCTACCAAATACTAATTGAGTGTATGTAAACTTCTGACCCACTGGGAATGTGATGAAAGAAATAAAAGCTGAAATAAATAATTCTCTAATATTATTCTAACATTTCACATTCTTAAAATAAAGTGGTGATCCTAACTGACCTAAGACAGATAATTTTTACTAGGATTAAATGTCAGGAATTGTGAAAAACTGAGTTTAAATGTATTTGGCTATGGTGTATGTAAACTTCTGACTTCAACTGTAGCCCATTTTCGATCAGACAAACGAGGATGAATATTACATATCATATAAGGATATCTATTGAAATTATGTTTATTTTTTATATACGGATACATAAATGATCAGGTAATGACTACAGATATGATACATTTCTGAAAATATGTGGATTCTTTCATGCCTAAGTATAAAGGTGTAGATATGTCAGCATGTTGACACACCCTTTCCAGTTAGAATATTCAACAAATTATATATATATATATATATATATATATATATATATATATATATATATATATATATATATATATATATATATATATATATATATATATATATATATATATATATATATATATATATATATATACACACACATACACACACACACACAGTGGGGAGAACAAGTATTTGATACACTGCCGATTTTGCAGGTTTTCCTACTTACAAAGCATGTAGAGGTCTGTAATTTTTATCATATGTACACTTCAACTGTGAGAGACGGAATCCAAAGATCCAGAAAATCACATTGTATGATTTTTAAGTAATTAATTTGCATTTTATTGCATGACATAAGTATTTGATCACCTACCAACCATTAAGAATTCCGGCTCTCACAGACCTGTTAGTTTTTCTTTAAGAAGCCCTCCTGTTCTCCACTCATTACCTGTATTAACTGCACATGTTTGAACTCGTTCCCTGTATAAAAGACACCTGTCCACACACTCAATCAAACAGACTCCAACCTCTCCACAATGGTCAAGACCAGAGAGCTGTGTAAGGACATCAGGGATAAAATTGTAGACCTGCACAAGGCTGGGATGGGCTACAGGACAATAGGCAAGCAGCTTGGTGAGAAGGCAACAACTGTTGGCGCAATTATTAGAAAATGGAAGAAGTTCAAGATGACGGTCAATCACACTTGGTCTGGGGCTCCATGCAAGATCTCACCTCGTGGGGTATCAATGATCATGAGGAAGGTGAGGGATCAGCCCAGAACTACACGGCAGGACCTGGTCAATGACCTGAAGAGAGCTGGGACCACAGTCTCAAAGAAAACCATTAGTAACACACTATGCCGTCATGGATTAAAATCCTGCAGCGCATGCAAGGTCCCCCTGCTCAAGCCAGCGCACGTCCAGGCCCGTCTGAAGTTTGCCAATGACCATCTGGATGATCCAGAGGAGGAATGGGAGAAGGTCATGTGGTCTGATGAGACAAAAATAGAGCTTTTGGTCTAAACTCCACTCGCCGTGTTTGGAGGAAGAAGAAGGATGAGTACAACCCCAAGAACACCATCCCAACCGTGAAGCATGAAGGTGGAAACATCATTCTTTGGGGATGCTTTTCTGCAAAGGGGACAGGACGACTGCATCGTATTGAGGGGAGGATGGATGGGGCCATGTATCGCGAGATCTTGGCCAACAACCTCCTTCCCTCAGTAAGAGCATTGAAGATGGGTCGTGGCTGGGTCTTCCAGCATGACAACGACCTGAAACACACAGCCAGGGCAACTAAGGAGTGGCTCCGTAAGAAGCATCTCAAGGTCCTGGAGTGGCCTAGCCAGTCTCCAGACCTGAACCCAATAGAACATCTTTGGAGGGAGCTGAAAGTCCGTATTGCCCAGCGACAGCCCCAAAACCTGAAGGATCTGGAGAAGGTCTGTATGGAGGAGTGGGCCAAAATCCCTGCTGCAGTGTGTGCAAACCTGGTCAAGACCTACAGGAAACGTATGATCTCTGTAATTGCAAACAAAGGTTTCTGTACCAAATATTAAGTTCTGCTTTTCTGATGTATCAAATACTTATGTCATGCAATAAAATGCTAATTAATTACTTAAAAATCATACAATGTGATTTTCTGGATTTTTGTTTTAGATTCCGTCTCTCACAGTTGAAGTGTACCTATGATAAAAATGACAGACCTCTACATGCTTTGTAAGTAGGAAAACCTGCAAAATCGGCAGTGTATCAAATACTTGTTCTCCCCACTGTATGTATATTGTGATGTCACGAGAGGCTGTGTCCTGGAGGGACGTTACATCCCCCTGAGGTGGCTGCAAACCCAGACAGCTATGGCTCCATCTGCTGGTATGGTCGGGAACTCCAACCCTCTGTGGCCAATCTTCCCACGCAGCTGAAACCAATCAGGGGCTGATGGGCTGGAGTTGTTTTGAAGGGAAGAGACACGGTCTGGAGGGTGGGCTCTGGGAAGAAGAGAATTGTGTTATAATTTCGTTAGTTGCCGAAGACCTTGAATAAAAATCCTTGTTTTGGTTGAACCTGGACTCCTTGCACTACTTGGGCAACCCCGCTGGAAGCGGTAGCCTCTCGTGGCATCACAGATGGTGGAGAATACAGGCACGCTCAAGCGTTAATAGTGCATGTCAGAGGAGGATACCGAAGGTTTGATCACCCAGTTTTCCAAGCTGGCCGTAGGCTCCCGCCCGACTGAAATGGAGGACATATTGAAAGCCCTTGTTGCTGGCCAGCAAGCCCAGATGCAAGCAAACGTGGCTCTCTTGGAGGAGCAAAAGAAAGCCAACCTTCTGAAGGCAGAGGAATTGCAGTTGCAGAGACAGAGGGTGGTCCAAAATACCCGCCCAATAAAGGCAAGTGACTTTATATCTAAGATGGGAGCTACCGATGACATTGAGGCATACCTGCATGCATTCGAGGCCACGGCCACTAGGGAAGCCTGGCCCAAGCAACAGTGGGTTGGTCTGTTAGCCCCCTTTCTAACCGGGGAAGCGCTGAATGCTGTCCGGGACCTGGGCCCTGACCAGGTTACTGACTATGATGCCCTGAAGTCTGAGATCCTCAGCAGATATGGACTCACAAAATTTGGTATGGCCCAGCGCTTTCACAGTTGGACCTTCCAACCAGACCAACCTCCTCGGGCGCAGATGCATGAACTTGTCCGAATCGCAAGGAAATGGCTGGATCCGCAGAGGAATACAGCAGCGGCGGTGGTGGAGGCCGTCGTGGTGGATCGTTACCTACGCGCCCTGCCTTATGAGGCAAAACGGTTCATCAGTCAACAGGCCTTGACCACGGCTGATCTGACCGTGGAAGCTGTGGAAAAGTACCAGGCCACAGCGGAGATGCTGAATGCTTCCGAAAAGACCCCAGGAGTGCGGCCCCACCACAAATGGGAAGGACCCGTCCAAAGGACCCCAAGGTCTCGAACCCAGCCACGTCAGGACTTATCCCGGCTCCAGGGGGAGCCAGAAACCCGGCGGGTCCAAGAAGAGTACACCAGGAGGGGGGAAACTCGACAGTGTTACCGGTGTGGGGAGATGGGACATATCTCCTGGCAGTGTGGGAAACCAGCCGATGAACCTATGCCCACTGCGGAGTCCTCCAGCTCAGCACCCACACACCGTGTTGCCTCGCTCTTGGGAGTCGTAGATGGCGGCCCAGATCGACCCCCCACCTGCCCGGTAACTGTGAATCACCATGATGTGGAGGCCTTACTGGATTCTGGTAGCCGGGCCACCCTGGTGCGTAAGGATTTGGTGGGCCCAACGTGTCTGACCCCCGGGGAAAGTCCTCCCAGTTTCCTGTGTCCATGGGGACACCAGAGAATACCCCATTACTGAACTTACAATGACCAGCACACGGGGAACCATACACACGACGGCGGGGGTGGTTGATTCCCTCCCCGTCCCTGTCCTAATTGGACGAGACTGCCCAGCCTTTTACCCACTCTGGAGAGAGTCTCAGGAGAGGATAACCCGAGTACCTCGGAAACGGAGAGGCAAGACTCATCCTGGGAAGGCTCCGGTGCAATCCTCCGAGTTACTCACTCCCGCCCGGGCTCTGATAGGGATGGCAGGTGCCCAGACCGACACAGAGACGGAGCTACAGAATCTGGACAAAGAACTGTCTGGTCTGAAGGGGACCGCTGAGAGGTATCGTTTGTTAAAGCAACAGTTAGACATGAAGACAGAAGAGTTAGATATCCTCCAGGCTAAACTCCAACAGAGCTCCTTCCCTAAGCAACAGGAGGAGCTGGAGAGGCTGTGCAGGACCATCGAGGAGTGTGAGGAGACCCTGCGCAGTAGTAAGGAGGTCCAGAAGAAGGCAGAGGAGAAGTACAAGGTGTTGGAGAACAAGATGAAGAATGCGGAGGCAGAGAGAGAGAAGGAACTGAAAGCTGCTCAACAGAAGCTAAACTCTGCTAAAACCAAGGCTGATGCGTTCAGTAAGAAACTCAAGGAGAGACAACAGGAGGCTGAGTCCCTGGTCCTAGAGGTGGAGGAGTTGAAGAGAGAGCAGGCTGGCAAGCACCACGGCAATGCGGACGCCCTCTCCCGGCGTGATGCCTTCTTCGCTGCCTTTACCGACGAGGACGTCGGTCCCGAGGAGGGGGATGTGTGATGTCACGAGAGGCTGTGTCCTGGAGGGACGTTACATCCCCCTGAGGTGGCTGCAAACCCAGACAGCTATGGCTCCATCTGCTGGTATGGTCGGGAACTCCAACCCTCTGTGGCCAATCTTCCCACGCAGCTGAAACCAATCAGGGGCTGATGGGCTGGAGTTGTTTTGAAGGGAAGAGACACGGTCTGGAGGGTGGGCTCTGGGAAGAAGAGAATTGTGTTATAATTTCGTTAGTTGCCGAAGACCTTGAATAAAAATCCTTGTTTTGGTTGAACCTGGACTCCTTGCACTACTTGGGCAACCCCGCTGGAAGCGGTAGCCTCTCGTGGCATCACAATATATATATATATATATATATATATATATATATATATTGTTGAATATTCTAAATATATATAAACGGTTGCATGCGCATCAGGTGTGTGTATTGAACATATCTCACCCCAGATATTTCCCTGGACTCATACGGTAGCAGGGATATTTCTGAGGTCCGGATTGGATGCATGTAGAAACTGTCCCATTACGGAGAATATCCTAGCTCTATATATGAAATTAAGATAATGCATATCTGGAGCATGTCGACTTCTTATATCTAACGGAAATATAAAGATATCCCCTGATATTGACACTTTTCGCCCATTGACCCTCACCCCTGATTGGAGGACCTCAAACATTTATATTGTTCATGTGTTTGTATGTATTCCTACACTCATTAATTCCAGCCTTCAAACAGCCACAGACCAACCCATCTTTCATCATTCTACCATTTCCTCTTGCAATACATCCCTCCATTCTACCATGGTGTCTCACTAGCGACTTGAACCTCCCCATCTGCAACATTTCTGCCAAAATTGCCCCCAAAATAAACATTTTACCCAAGAGCACAATTATATTTCCTATCGACTGACTGTGGTCCTTCAAATCCCCCAACAATACAGTTTGCAGGTCCATTCGCGTCCTGATATGACATAACAACCATTTCTGGACCTGACTACAAAAACAAGCCACCAATGGACAGTACCAAAAGAGATGCTCTATTGATTCTGTTTCCGCGTGGCAGCGTCTGCACAGGGCTGACTATTCAATACCCTATATACTGAGCATTCTTTTTGTAGCGAGAATTTTATATAATAGCTTAAAATAGACTGATGCGTCAATTGTTGTTTTGTATATCAGTTCATAATCCCGATGCCATGGTATTGCGACATCAAAAATCTGTTTCCAACTAGCTTGAATTTTATGCGGCATAGTTGTCAACCCTCTTGACCGTAAGTGAAACTGATACATTTTACGATTCATGTTAAGCCATTTATGATTTTTAATTGGTGGCAGACCAACTAATTAATTCCTTTTTCTTTTAAGTAATTGCCTCTTCCATTTTTGTGGCAGAGCTGCGATGAGTTTGTTATAATTCTGTATTGAGCATACATCTCCATGCACCTTGATTAATTGCTTGTGTGAGAATTTTACCACTGTTTACAATGTCATTCATAAATCAATCAATCAATCAATTTTATTTTATATAGCCCTTCTTACATCAGCTAATATCTCGAAGTGCTGTACAGAAACCCAGCCTAAAACCCCAAACAGCTAATAATGCAGGTGTAGAAGCACGGTGGCTAGGAAAAACTCCCTAGAAAGGCAAAACCTAGGAAGAAACCTAGAGAGGAACCAGGCTATGAGGGGTGGCCAGTCCTCTTCTGGCTGTGCCGGGTGGAGATTATAACAGAACCATGCCAAGATGTTCAAAAATGTTCATAAGTGACAAGCATGGTCAAATAATAATCAGGAATAAATCTCAGTTGGCTTTTCATAGCCGATCATTAGAGTTTAAAACAGCAGGTCTGGGACAGGTAGGGGTTCCATAACCGCAGGCAGAACAGTTTAAACTGGAATAGCAGCAAGGCCAGGCGGACTGGGGACAGCAAGGAGTCACCACGGCCGGTAGTCCCGACGTATGGTCCTAGGGCTCAGGTCTCTCAGTTGGCTTTTCATAGCCGATCATTTAGAGTTGAAAACAGCAGGTCTGGGACAGGTAGGGGGTTTCGTAGCCGCAGGCAGAACAGTTGAAACTGGAATAGCAGCAAGGCCAGGCGGACTGGGGACAGCAAGGTGTCATCATGCCCGGTAGTCCTGACGTATGGTCCTAGGGCTCAGGTTCTCAGAGAGAAAGAGAGAACGAGAGAATTAGAGAGAGCATACTTAAATTCACACAGGACACTGGATAAGACAGGAGAAGTACTCCAGGTATAACCAACTAACCCCAGCCCCCCGACACATAAACTACTGCAGCATAAATACTGGAGGCTGAGACAGGAGCGGTCCGGGAGACACTGTGGCCCCATCCGAAGAAACCCCGGACAGGGCCAAACAGGAAGGATATAACCCCACCCACTCCGCCAAAGCACAGCCCCCGCACCACTAGAGGGATATCCCCAACCACCAACTTACAATCCTGAGACAAGGCCGAGTATAGCCCACAGAGGTCTCCACCACAGCACAAACCAAGGGGGGCGCCAACCCAGACAGGAAGATCACGTCAGTAACTCAACCCACTCAAGTGACGCACCCCTCCCAGGGACGGCATGAAAGAGCACCAGCAAGCCAGTGACTCAGCCCCTGCAACAGGGTTAGAGGCAGAGAACCCCAGTGGAGAGGGGAACCGGCCCGGCAGAGACAGCAAGGGCTGTTCGTTGCTCCAGCCTTTCCGTTCACCTTCACACTCCTGGGCCAGACTACACTCAATCATATGACCTACTGAAGAGATAAGTCTTCAGTAAAGACTTAAAAGGTTGAGACCGAGTCTGCGTCTCTCACATGGGTAGGCAGACTGTTCCATAAAAATGGAGATCTATAGGAGAAAGCCCTGCCTCCCGCTGTTTGCTTAGAAATTCTAGGGACAATTAGGAGGCCTGCGTCTTGTGACCGTAGCGTACGTATTGGTATGTACGGCAGGACCAACTCGGAAAGATAGGTAGGAGCAAGCCCATGTAACGCTTTATAGGTTAACAGTAAAACCTTGAAATCAGCCCTTGCCTTAACAGGAAGCCAGTGTAGGGAAGCTAGCACTGGAGTAATATGATCAAATTTCTTGGTTCTAGTCAGGATTCTAGCAGCCGTATTTAGCACTAACTGAAGTTTATTTAGTGCTTTATCCGGGTAGCTGGAAAATAGAGCATTGCAGTAGTCTAATCTAGAAGTAACAAATGCATGGATTAATTTTTCTGCATCATTTTTGGACAGAAAATTTCTGATTTTTGCAATGTTACGTAGATGGAAAAAAGCTGTCCTTGAAACAGTCTTGATATGTTCGTCAAAAGAGAGATCAGGGTCAAGAGTAACGCCTAGGTCCTTCACAGTTTTATTTGAGACGACTTTACAACCATCAAGATGAATTGTCAGATTTAACAGAAGATCTCTTTGTTTCTTGGGACCTAGAACAAGCATCTCTGTTTTGTCCGAGTTTAAAAATAAACATGATACCTTCCTCATACATTCTCTTCAAGAACATTGGTTTATCCACTATCAGTACATTGGCGTTTAGCCATATTATTTGCTGTAATATAGATTCTGCCTCTTCTGGAGGATAAAATTGGAATTGTAGCCAACACTGCATGGCTTCATTTAAAAAGGAGGATACTTTAAACATGTTTCCATTGTCAAGCCACCAGCAATTGATGGTTTTAATCTGTATAACAGCACAGATACCCCTTTTAAATATCGGATGTGCCTCTCTTAGTAGCCTACTGGAAAACCAGTTTGGATTTAGATACAGTTTTGGTATAATATAAGCTTTAATATAGTGGTGTAATGCCTTGATATTTAATAGTTTTAGCCCTCCAAACTCATTCATTATATAAATATACCCGTTTAAGTTTCTGGTTTGCGATTCCAAATAAAATATGTAAACTGCGATATCACTAGAGCATTAATGAGGATAATTTTTCCATAGATGGATTACATTTTTTTCATGGTTTCAAGATCCTACATTTTCAATAGAAAATGGCTCTGTCGTAGCCGGCCGCGACCGGGAGACCCATGGGGCGGCGCAGAATTGGCCCAGCGTCGTCCAGGGTAGGGGAGGGAATGGCCGGCAGGGATGTAGCTCAGTTGGTAGAGCATGGCGTTTGCAACACCAGGGTTGTGGGTTCAATTCCCACAGGGGGCCAGTATGAAAAATAAAAAAATAATGTATGCACTCACTAACTGTAAGTCGCTCTGGATAAGAGCGTCTGCTAAATGACTAAAAAATGTAAAAAATATATATATATATAGTTGCAAGATCATTCAACTTTTTCAGGATGTGTATACCAAGCACATCAACTGCACCATCTGCCCATTTAAGTCGGGAGACCACATAGCAATTTAAAGTGTGTATTTTAGAGACCCAATCCGTAATATAGTACACTTATCATAGTTGGATTGTAATCCATATAAACTGGAGAAATTATCCAGGTCCTCAATAAGACCCTTCAGGTTTGAAGATTGTGGACTCAAGAGAAAACTTGAATCTTCGTTTCTAACTCATTAATTTCTAACCCTTTAATTGTATAATTGGATCAGATTTTTATCGCTAACAATTTAAAACAAACAAGTATGGTGTTAGAGGGCAACCTTGTTTTACAGCTCTTGACAATTCAACATTCTTAGAGAAATAACCATTTATAATTATAACCATTTTATGAGAGATTCACCAAAATTGAAATAATCCAGGCACTTATAAAAAATTCTAGCCGTACTTTATTGAAGGCTTTCTCAAAATCTGCTATAAAGATTGCCTGGTTTTCCTGCATTCTCATAGTTTAATTATTTCAAATAATTGTCTAATGTTTTCTCCAATGCATTTTTGTATCGCAACATTGAAGGGTGACATTTTGTGTGTCAGACCGTTTACCATTTAAATATGAATAATAATAAAAAACATGCTAATAGTGGATCTTTCAGTAATTCATAAAATATGTGATATATCTCTATTGGAATGCCATCAAGGCCAGGGGTTTTCCCATTCTGAAAGGAGTCAATTGCCAACCGTTGTTCGTCCTGTGCAATTTGTCCTTCGCAAAAATGTTCTGTCGCAGATAGTTTAACCTTTAATTTGGAGGAACTTGAAAGGAAAAAAAAATGTTTTAATGTTGCTCCTTCATTCAAAATATCCTTTGGTGAGAAAACGATTTCTCCATCATTTGTAACTATTTTCTGTAGGTTCTTTTTGGTTGCATTTCTATGTTGAAGGTTCAAGAAAAACTGTATTTTTCGCCGTTCTCGTTCCAATTTGCTCCGTTTTTTTGATAAATGAAACCAGATCTTTCCGGAATAAGTTCCTAAAACTCCTTTTGTTTTGCATCTAAACTATTAGAGGCAGATCAGTTTCACCAGGCATGTTGGAGCTGGGGTGGGAAGCTCTGTGCAGGCGGATCAGTTTAACCAGGCATGTTGGAGCTGGGGTGGGAAGCTCTGTGCAGGCGGATCAGTTTAACCAGGCATGTTGGAGCTGGGGTGGGAAGCTCTGTGCAGGAAGATCAGTTTAACCAGGCATGTTGGAGCTGGGGTGGGAAGCTCTGTGCAGGAAGATCAGTTTAACCAGGTGTGTTGTAGCTGTGATGGAACAAAAAGCTGCACACAGAAGTACTGTACTACAGTAGTGTTGTGCGTGCCAGTACAGAGCAGAATGTACAGAGCAGATCTCCCTGTCAGTCAGTCAGGCAGCTCCGGTGGGATCCTACAGCTACAGTACAACGTGGGAGTGCACCTCTGATCCAATCAGCACAGGATGATAAAGCTGCTATCAGTTACACACTACAGGGGAGAGCAGGGAGTGGAGGAACAGGGAAGGAGAGAAAGGGAGAAGAGGAGAGGATGGAGTAGGTGCAATGCCTACAGTAGTTGGCTCCCTGGAGAAGGGACAGAAAGAAAAGGTACAGCAGGAGAGAAACTAGTTAATAAAGCAAACTTGTCAAATGTCGCTAAATGAGACAACGTTAAGGGGAGGAAAAGTGGTAGAAACGGAAGCAGGTGTGCGCTTGTACGCAAGCGTGTGTGTGGCACCAGCTCTGATCGACGGGACTCTGAATGAAGGCCCAAATAACCTCAATTAAATAATGTTTGTTTTGTGGGTAGATTAGCTTCAATAATGCAGATAGATTGTGTCTTTTATACTTTTGTGTATATATAGTGTATATTTTATATATATTTTTATATATATATATATATATATATATATATATATATATATATATATATATATATATATATATATATATATATATATATATATATATATATATATATATATATATATATATACACATACACACACACACACACACAGTGGGGAGAACAAGTATTTGATACACTGCCGATTTTGCAGGTTTTCCTACTTACAAAGCATGTAGAGGTCTGTAATTTTTATCATAGGTACACTTCAACTGTGAGAGACGGAATCTAAAACAAAAAATCCCGAAAATCACATTGTATGATTTTAAGTAATTAATTAGCATTTTATTGCATGACATAAGTATTTGATCACCTACCAACCAATAAGAATTCCGGCTCTCACAGACCTGTTAGTTTTTCTTTAAGAAAACCTGCAAAATCGGGAGTGTATCAAATACTTGGTCTCCCCACTCTATATATATATACACACACACACAGTGCTATGAAAAAGTATTTGCCCCCTTTCTAATTTTCTCTACTTTTGCATATTTGTGATACTGAATGTTATCAGATCTTCAACCAAAACCTAATATTAGATAAAGGGAACATAAGTGAACAAATAACACAACAATTACATATTTATTTTATTTATTTCATAAACAAAAGTTATGCAACACCCAATTCCCCTGTGTGAAAAAGTAATTGCCCCCTTACACTCAATAACTGTTTGTGCCACCTTTAGCTGCAATGACTCCAACCAAATGCTTCCTGTAGTTGTTGATCAGTTGCTGTGGAGGAAATTTGGCCCACTCTTCCATGCAGAATGCTTTAACTCAGTGACGTGTGGGTTTTCAAGCATGAACTGCTCGTTTCAAGTCCTGCCACAACATCTCAATTGGGATTAGGTCTGGACTTTGACTAGGCCATTCCAAAACTTCCAATTTGTTGCTTTTTAGCAATTCTCATGTAATCTTGATTGTGTATTTTGGATCATTGTCTTGCTGCATGACCCAGCTGCGCTTCAGCTTCAGCTCACAGACGGATGGTCTGACATTCTCCTGTAGAATTCTCTGATACAGAGCAGAATTCATGGTTCCTTCTATTAAGGCAAGTCATCCAGGTCCTGAGGCAGCAAAGCATCCCCAAACCATCACACCACCACCACCACCATGCTTGACCTTTGGTATGATGTTCTTACTGTGGAATGCAGTGTTTGGTTTTCGCCAGGTATAATGGGACCCATCTCGACTGGCCTGCACAGAGCCATGACCTCAACCCCAGTGAATACCTTTGGGATGAATTGGAACGCCGACTGTGAGCCAGACCTAATCGCCCAACATCAGTGCCCGACCTCACTAATGCTCGTGGCTGAATGGAAGCAAGTCCCTGCAGCAATGTTCCAACATATAGTGTAAAGCATTCCCAGAAGAGTGGAGGCTGCAATAGCTGTAAAGGGGGGACCAACTCCATATTAATGCCCATGATTTTGGAATGAGATGTATATACAGTACCAGTCAAAAGTTTGGACACACCTACTCATTCAAGGGATTTTCTTAATTTTTACATTGTAGAATAATAGTGAAGACCTCAAAACTATGAAATAACACATATGGAATCATGTAGTAAACAAAAAAAGTGTTGAACAAATCAAAGTATATTTTATATTTGAGAATCTTCAAATAGCCAACCTATATGGCAGGGTTTACAGACAACCACGGACTACAATAGGAAAACCAGCCACGTCGCTGTCACTGACATCTTGCTGCCAGACAAGCTAAACTAGTTATTTGCCCGCTTTGAGGATAACACAGTGCCACCGACGCGGCCAGCTACCAAGAACTGTGGGCTCTCCTTCTCCGTGGCCGACGTGAGTAAGACATTTAAACGTGTTAACCCTCGCAAGGCTGCCGGCCCAGACGGCATTCCTAGCCGCGTCCTCAGAGCATGCACAGACCAGCTGACTGATGTGTTTACGGACATATTCAATCTCTCCCTATCCCAGTCTGCTGTCCCCACATGCTTCAAGATGGCCACCATTGTTCCTGTACCCAAGAATGCATAGGTAACTGAACTAAATGACTATCGCCCCGCAGCACTCACTTCTGTCATCATGAAGTGCTTTGAGAGACTATTCAAGGATCATATCACCTCCACCTTACCTGTCACTCTAGACCCACTTCAATTTGCTTACCGCCCCAATAGGTCCACAGACGATGCAATCGCCATCACACTGCACACTGCCCTATCCCATGTGGACATGTAAGAATGCTGTTCATTGACTATAAGCTCAGCAATCAACACCATAGTACCCTCCAAGCTCATCATTAAGCTTGAGGCCCTGGGTCTCAACCCCGCCCTGTGTAATTGGGTCCTGGACTTCCTGACGGGCCTCCCCCAGGTGGTGAAGGTAGGAAACAAAATCTCCACTTCACTGATCCTCAACACTGGGGACCCACAAGGGTGTGTGCTCAGCCGCCTCCTGTAGTCCCTGTTCACCCATGACTGCGTAGCCATGCACGCCTCCAACTCAATCAAGTTTGCAGACGACAACAGTAGTAGGCTTGATTACCAACAACGATGAGACAGCCTACAGGAAGGAGTTGAGGGCTCTCGGAGTGTGGTTTCAGGAAAATAACCTCTCGCCCAACGTCAACAAAACAAAAGGAGATGATCGTGGACTTCAGGAAACAGCAGAGGGAGTACCCCCCTATCCACATCGACGAGACAGCAGTGGAGAAGGTGGAAAGTTTTAAGTTCCTCTGCATACATATCACTGACTAACTGAAATGGTCCACCCACACAGACAGTGTGGTGAAGAAGGCGCAACAGCGTCTCTTCAACCTCAGGAGGCTGAAGAAATTTGGCATGTCACCTAAAACTTTTACAGATGCACAATTGAGAGCATCCTGTCGGGCAGTGCAACTGCACCGCCCACAACCGCAGGGCTCTCCAGAGGGTGGTGCGGTCTGCACAACGCATCACCGGGGGCAAACTACCTGCCCTCCAGGACACCTACAGCATCCGATGTCATAGGAAGGCCAAAATGATAATCAAGGACAACTACCACCCGAGCCACTGCCTGTTCACCCCGCTATCATCCAGAAGGCAAAATCAGTACAGGTGCATCAAAGCTGGAACCGAGAGACTGAAAAACAGCTTCTATCTCAAGGCCATCAGTGTTAAACAGCCATCACTTGCACAGAGGCGCTGCTGCCTACATACAGACTTGAAAATCACTGCCCACGTTAATAAATGGAACACTAGTCACTTTAATAATGCCACTTTAATAATGTTTACATATCTTGCATTACTCGTCTCATATGTATATACTGCATTCTATACTATCGTAATAATGTTTACATCTCTTGCATTACCCATCTCATATGTACAGTTGAAGTCGGAAGTTTACATACACTAAGGTTGGAGGCATTAAAACTCGTTTTTCAACCACTCCACAAATTTCTTGTTAACAAACTATAGTTTTGGCAAGTCGGTTAGGACATCTACTTTGTGCATGACACAAGTAATCTTTCCAACAATTGTTTACAAACAGATTATTTAACTTATAATTCACTGTATCACAATTCCAATTGTTCAGAAGTTTACATACACCAAGTTGACTGTGCCTTTAAACAGCTTGAAAAATTCCAGAAATTGATGTCATGGCTTTAGAAGCTTCTGATCGGCTAATTGACATCATTTGAGTCAATCGGAGGTGTCCCTGTGGATGTATTTCAAGGCCTACCTTCAAACTCAGTGCCTCTTTGCTTGACATCATGGGAAAATCAAAAGAAATCAGCGAAGACCTCAAAAAAAAAATGTGTAGACCTCCACAAGTCTGGTTCATCCTTGGGAGCAATTTCCAAATGCCTGAAGGTACCACGTTCATCTTTACAAACAATAGTACGCAAGTATAAACACCATGGGACCACGCAGCCGTCATACCGCTCAGGAAGGAGACGCGTTCTGTCTGCTAGAGATTAACGTACTTTGGTGCGAAAAGTGCAAATCAATCCCAGAACAACAGCAAAGGACCTTGTGAAGATGCTGGAGGAAACAGGTACAAAAGTATCTATATCCACAGTAAAACTAGTCCTAAATCGACATAACCTGAAAGGCCGCTCAGCAAGGAAGAAGCCACTGCTCCAAAACCGCCATAAAAAAGCCAGACTACGGTTTGCAACTGCACATGGGGACAAATATGGTACTTTTTGGAGAAATGTCCTCTGGTCTGATGAAAAAAAAATAGAACTGTTCGGCCATAATGACCATCGTTATGTTTGGAGGAAAAAGGGGAATACTTGCAAGCCGAAGAACACCATCCCAACTGTGAAGCACGGGGGTGGCAGCATCATGCTGTGGGGGTGCTTTGCTGCGGGAGGGTCTGGTGCACTTCACAAAATAGATGGCATCATGAGGAAGGAAAATTATGTGGATATATTGAAGCAACATCAAGACATCAGTCAGGAAGTTAAAGCTTGGTCGCAAATGGGTCTTCCAAATGGACAATGACCCCAAGCATACTACCAAAGTTGTGGCAAAATGGCTTAAGGATAACAAAGTCAAGGTATTGGAATGGCCATCACAAAGCCCTGACCTCAATCCTATAGAAAATGTGTGGGCAGAACTGAAAAAGCGTGTGCGAGCAAGGAGGCCTACAAACCTGACTCAGTTATACCAGCTCTGTCAGGAGGAATGGGCCAAAATTCATCCAACTTATTGTGGGAAGCTTGTGGAAGGCTACCCGAAACATTTGACCCAATTTAAACTATTTAAAGGCAATGCTACCAAATACTAATTGAGTGAATGTAAACTTCTGACCCACTGGGAATGTGATGAAAGAAATAAAAGCTGAAAGAAATAATTATCTCTACTATTATTCTTACATTTCACATTCTTAAAATAAAGTGGTGTTCCTAACTGACCTAAAACAGGGAATTGTTACTAGGATTAAATGTCAGGAATTGTGAAAAACTGAGTTTAAATGTATTTGGCTAAGGTGTATGTAAACTTCCAACTTCAACTGTATGTATGTATGTATGTATGTATGTACATACGTACATACATATACAGTGAAGGAAAAAAGTATTTGATCCCCTGCTGATTTTATACGTTTGCCGACTGACAAAGACATGATCAGTCTATAATTTTAATGGTAGGTTTATTTGAACTGTGAGAGACAGAATAACAACAAAAAAATCCAGAAAAACGCATGTCAAAAATGTTATAAATTGATTTGCATTTTAAATGAGGGAAATAAGTATTTGACCCCTCTGCAAAACATGACTTAGTACTTGGTGGCAAAACCCTTGTTGGCAATCACAGAGGTCAGACGTTTATTGTAGTTGGCCACCAGGTTTGCACACATCTCAGGAGGGATTTTGTCCAACTCCTCTTTGCAGATCTTCTCCAAGTCATTAAGGTTTCGAGGCTGACGTTTGGCAACTCGATTTTCTATGGGATTAAGGTCTGGAGACTGGCTAGGTCACTCCAGGACCTTAATGTGCTTCTTCTTGAGCCACTCCTTTGTTGCCTTGGCCGTGTGTTTTGGGTCATTGTCATGCTGGAATACCCATCCACAACCCATTTTCAATGCCCTGGCTGAGGAAGGAGGTTCTCACCCAATATTTGACGGAACACCCCCAAAGCATAATGTTTCCCCCTCCATGTTTGATGGTGGGGATTGTGTTCTTGGGGTCATAGGCAGCCAAAGAGCTCCATTTTGGTCTCATCTGACCACAACACTTTAACCCAGTTCTCCTCTGAATCATTCAGATGTTCATTGGCAAACTTCAGACGGGCCTGTATATGTGCTTTCTTGAGCAGGGGGACCTTGCAGGCGCTGCAGGATTTCAGTCCTTCATGGCGTAGTGTGTTACCAATTGTTTTCTTGGTGACTATGGTCCCAGCTGCCTTGAGATCATTGACAAGATCCTCCCATGTAGTTCTGGGCTGATTCCTCACCATTCTCAATATCATTGTAACTCCACGAGGTGAGATCTTGCATGGAGCCCCAGGCCGAGGGAGATTGACAGTTTTGTGTTTCTTCCATTTGCGAATAAATCGCACCAACTGTTGTCACCTTCTCACCAAGCTGCTTGGCGATGGTCTTGTAGCCCATTCCAGCCTTGTGTAGGTCTACAATCTTGTCCCTGACATCCTTGGAGAGCTCTTTGGTCTTGGCCATGGTGGAGAGTTTGGAATCTGATTGATTGATTGCTTCTGTGGACATGTGTCTTTTATACAGGTAACAAGCTGAGATTAGGAGCACTCCCTTTAAGAGTGTGCTCCTAATCTCAGCTCGTTACCTGTATAAAATACACCTGGGACCAGAAATCTTTCTGATTGAGAGGGTGTCAAATACTTATTTCCCTCAATAAAATGCAAATCAATTTATAACATTTTTGACATGCGTTTTTCTGGATTTTTTTGTGGTTATTCTGTCTCTCACTGTTCAAATTAACCTACCATTAAAATTATAGACTGATCATTTCTTTGTCAGTGGGCAAACGTACAAAATCAGCAGGGGATCAAATACTTTTTTCCCCCCACTGTACACACTGCTCTTTCCATGAAATAGACTGATCAGGTGAATCCAGGTGAAAGCTATGATCCTTTAGTGATGGCACTTGTTAAATCCACTTCAAGCAGTGTAGATGAAGGGGAGGTGACAGGTTAAAGAAGGAATTTTAAGCCTTGAGACAATTGAGACATGGATTGTGTATGTGTGCATTCAGGAGGGTGAATGGGAAAGACAAAATATTTAAATGCCTTTGAACGGGGTATGGTAGTAGGTGCCAGGTGCACCGGTTTGAGTGTATCAAGAACCGCAACAATGCTGGGTTTTTCACGCTCAACCGTTTTCCGTGTGTATCAACAATGGTCTACCACCCAAAGGACATCCAGTCAATTTGACACAACTATGGGAAGCATTGGAGTCAACATGTGGAATGCTTGACATCTTGTAGAGTCCATGTCCCAACGAATTGAGGCTGTTCTGAGGGCAAAAGGGGGTGCAACTCAATGTTAGGAAGGTGTTCCTAATGTTTTGTACACTCAGTGTATATAGTCTTGTAAGTGTGCATAGAGTCAGTGCAAGATAGGGTCAGTGCAGATAGTCCAGGTAACCATTAATTAATTATTTAGCAGGCTTATGGCTTGGGGGTAGAAGCAGTCTTGGAGCCTGTCGGTCCATGCCGATGCTCTGGTACCATTTGCCAGACGGTAGCCGAGTGAACAGTCTTTGGCTTGGGTGGCTCGTGTCTTTGGCAATTTTTCGGCCCATCCTCTGACACCGCCTGACATAGAGGTCCTGGATGGCAGGAAGTTCAGCCCCAGTGATGTACTGGGCTGTCCGCACAACCATCTGTAGCGCTTTGTGGTCGATGGTGGTGCATTTGCCATACCAGGCGGTGATGCAGCCAGTCTAGATGCTCTCGATGGTGCAGCTGTAGAACTTGAGGTTTCCGAGGGCCCATGCCAAATCTTTTCAACCTCTTGAGGGGGAAGAGGCGCTGTCGTGCCCTCTTCATGACTGTGCGGGTGTGTGTGGACCATGTTAAGTCCTTAGTGATGTGGACACCAAGGAACTTGAAGTTCTCGATCCGCTCCACTACTGTCGATGTGGATGGGGGTGTGCTCTCCCCTCTTTCTCCTGTAGTCCACGATCAGCTCCTTGGTCTTACATTGACGGAGAGGCTGTTGTCATGGCACTACACTGCCAAGTCTCTGACCTCCTCCATGTAGGCTGTGTCATCACCGTCAGTGAAAATTGATTGTGTTGGAGTCGTGCGTGGCCACGCAGTCGTGGGTGAACAGGGAGTACAGGAGGGGAGGAGGGACCCCCGTGTTGAGATTCAGCGTGGCGGAGGTGTTGTTGCCTACCCTCACCACCTGGGGCCGTCCCGTCAGGAAGTCCAGGATCCAGTTAGAGGGAGGTGTTCAGTCCCAGGGCCCCCAGCTTGGTGATGAGCTTAGAGGGGACCTATGGTGTTGAACGCTGAGCTGTAGTCTATGAACAGCATTCTCACATAGTCATTTCCCGTCTTGTCCAGGTGGGAGAGGGCATTGTGAAGTGCAATTGCCATCTGTGGATCTGTTGGGGCGATATGCGAATTGGAGTGGGTCCAGGGTGTCTGAAATTATGGTGTTGATGTGGGTCATGTCCTGCCTTTCAAAGCACATCATAATTACAGATGTGAGTGCTACAGGGCGATAGTCATTTAGGCAGGTTACCTTGGAGCTCTTGGGAACATGGACAATGGTGGTCAGCTTGAAACATGTTGGGATTACAGACCGGGAGAACGGGCCCTGGTATTCCATCTGGCCTGGCGGCCTTGTGAGTTTTAACCAGTTAAAAAGTTCTCACATCGGCTACAGATAGGAGAGATCACACATTCATCCGGAACAACAGCGGCTTTTACGCAAGACTCAGTGTTGTATTCCTTAAAAGAGAGCATAAAATGCATTTAGCTTGTTTGGGAGTTTTGCATCAGCGGGCATCTTATGGCTGAGTTTCCCTTTGTAATCCGTTATCGTCTGCAAGCTCTGCCACATATCACAAGCGTCGTAGCTGGTAATAGAATTCCACCGAGGGCTGTTGCGGTGACCGTATTACCGCCACACCGGCGGTCACGAGTCATGAAGGCAGTCAAATCCATGTGACCTTTTAGTCACGGTAATTAGGCTTCTCCAAGCTCTGATTCTGCTGATGGTCATTAGTAGCCTACCAAACTTGCTAACTGCCTGGTACTCAGCACTCTATTGTCCCTCTAATCACTCTGACATCAATAAAAATGTAACCGAAAATCGAATCAAACACTTCATGAGAGCCCATGAGCTCATGTTGCGCAACATTTCTATAGGCTATGTAATTGCGCGAGAAAACAGAGTGATGGCCTCTACTAAAAAGAGGAGGATCCCATCAGCTTTCTATAGACTAGGCCTACTATATTTATTTCTCAACTTTCCTAATATTAAGCACATTGTTTATCTTTCCAACAGGAGTATAGCCTACCTGGCTGGCATGAAAATAGACCACGGGGAAAAGCGTCCTCCATTCGCTATTTAAGTGCATAGATGACATGTATTTTTTCCCGCTACCCCTTTTTCGAGACCGGTGCATGATAATGGTCCATTCTAAATCAAAACATTTCTCACATACATTATTTAGTATATGTAAAGATAATATTAAATCAAGAACAGTCTGATGGGTGACAATATTAGCCTATTTATATATTATCACTTATGAATGATGCCCAGCATAAGAAACAGCCTTTTTTTGGCGAATTTTTTTAATCATAGTCGCACACCTCATGTAGCCTAGCCCATATGCCTATATAATTTGATAAGGTTTGTATCACAACTAAAGTGGCCAAATAACTTCTTAAAATTAAGCACATTAATCCGCTTTACAAGGGGTGTAGAGACTAACAGGCATACATAAGCAGCACGTGAGTTTCAAGTTTGGGGAAGATCATTTTCACCATAACAATGCACCTTTATAATAAAAGCATTACATGCATAATCGCATTTGCGGTCACCTTTGATAATGGTGTTTTCCCGCTAATGGAACATTGGCGCTTATAGCCTACTGCCATGTGTGCATTGCTGCGCTTATAATGTGAAGAAATAGCCTAATAGTTTATCAACATTTTAAGCTAAACGTTCTAATCTGTTGCGTCAGCCGCATTGCACTACAAAATGTTTTTTTGATGCTAGTGGTTGTATTAATTTGGTATCTATTGCACCCCAAAACTGTCCCAGACTATGTTTGGAATATTTATTTCTTGCACAGAATAGGTTGACTTTTGTACTATGGGGGATAGTAGATTGACATAGGCTAGTGCTTTTGCTGTTTGTTAGGCGTACTCATCTTCCCTATGCACCTCGGAATTGGATAAGGACGCGCGCAGTTGCGTCCCCGATGTGTCTGTCTTCACTTGTAGCCTGTGAGAACGACCCGATCACATGATGGAGAACCATGTGAGTGAGAGGCGCTTCGGATTGCGCAGCACTCAGGGAGAAGGGTACAACATTTCGCTACACCCGCTATAACATCTGCTAAACACGTGTATGTGACAAATACAATTTGATTTGAACACAGCACTCCCGGCCGCAAAAGGCATGGATTTTTTTAGGGTGCATTATGGCCACAAAGGGGATGCCGCCGTGAAATTCGAGGCATTATCAAGTGTTTGTCAAATTGTGAATGAGAGACTATTGAAGTGTGTACAGCCTGCACACAAAAAACAAGCAGAGCTCATGCCTTTCAAGCAACTTTTCTCAAATCATCATTAGAGTCTCATCATGCAGCCTTACAATGTGTATATATATATATATATATAAATAATTTAAAAAAAATTGCACAACTAAAGTTACATTAATAACTCTAAATTAAGCATATAGGAGTACCTATTTCTTTGCTAACCGCTCAACACAGAATAGCCGCATGTGCGCACTCCCTCAAATCGTTTGGAGAAAATATTTATATTTTATTCAGCTTTGTTCAATTGTATTCTTCATACTATAAAATAATTTAAAATAATGCCACAGAATTCTAAGCAAATCTTGTCTGCTAAATGAACTAGTGTTGCCAACAGCCATTTGGCATGGCCACATCAGGACAACTCAGAGTATGTTATTATTTTCTTCTGAAATAGACCACATTTTCTTCATATCATGCTTCTTTAGACCTGTCTAAAATCAATAAATGGATTTATTGTGAAGGTGTAGGCTAGATTACATGGATTTATTAGACTTTTTTAAATGTAGATGTTCCAAAGGTCTGCATCAGTGGCTTGTAGGCTGTGTGTGGAAGCCAGGAGATGCTAAATGTGTTTATGTTAATTAACGGTTGTTTACCGTGAGACCGACAGTTATTTGCTTGACAATCACCGACTGATGACATTTTGTGACCGCCACAGCCCTAATTCCACCATCCTCCTATATTGTCCTTTTGCATATTGTCTCGGAGGTCGTAGCGGGCTTTCTTGTATGCGTCCATGTCAGTGTCCCATTTCTTGTAAGCAGTAGCTCTAGCATTTAGCCCAGCACAGACATTGCCTGTAATCCATGGTTTTTGGTTTGAATACGTTAGTATAGTCACTGTGGGCACAACGTCATTTATGCACTTATTTATGAAGCCTGTGACTGATGTGGTAAACTCCTCAATGCTATCAGATGAATCCCGGAACATATCCCAGTCTGTACTAGCAAAACAAGCATTTCGCTACACCCAAAATAACATCTGCTAAACACGTGTATGTGACAAATAAAAACTGATTTGATTTGAAGAGTCTTGTAGCCTCACATCTGCTTCATCGGACCACGTCCATATTGAGCTGGTACCTCCTGTTTGCAAACAGGAAGCAGAAGAATAGAGTCATGATTAAATTTACCGAAGGGAGGATGATGGAGGGCCTTATATGCATTTATGTGGGTAGAATAAAAGTGGTTGAGTTTTAGCGCCCCTAATGGTGCAGCAGACGTATCGGTAAAAGTGAGGTAGAGCGGTTTTAAGTCTACCCGCGTTAATGTGTCCGCCCACCAGAAACGCTGCCTCTGGGTGAGCGGTTTCTAGTTTTTTTATGGCCCCATACAGTTGGTTGAGTGCCAAAGTGGTGATGGCTTGTGGAGGGATGTATACAGTCATGATGATTACGGATGAGAACTCTCTTGGTAGATTAAAGGGTCTGCAGCTTACCATGAGGTATTCTATATCAGGTGAGCAAAAGCTCAAGGTTTCCTTCACACTGGAAGATGCGCACCAGTTGTTTATGAAGAGAAATAACCCTCCCCCTTTGGACTTGCCCGAGGCCGCCTTCGTCCGATCGTGCCGTTGCATGGAGAAACCTCTTAGTAATACATTCCCTACATAGAGTCACACAGCCACATCTCTGCAAGGCATATAATATTGCAGCTTTTCAAGTCTCTCTGATAGGAGACTCTCGAACAAAGCTCATCCATCTTATTCTCGAGTGAATGGATATTTTCCAATAGAACGGAGGGGAGTGCCGGTTGATATGCTATTCGCCTCAATCTCACCAGGATGTCGGCACGTCTCCAACATCTATGCCTGCAGCGTTTTGGTAGCCAAGGAATGGGATCCGGTATGAAAAAGGGAACAGCTGAGTCGGAGTTGAAGTCAAATTTGAAGTCGTAATCGAGGTTAGTAAGTGTTGATCTGATATCCAGAATATGCTTGGCGGTCATATGTGATAATCAACCAGCTCTCACACTCTAACATCAGAATTAGACATTCATCCATGTAACGTAATATTTCGAAGTTGTTCCAAACATCAAATTTCAAAGTGTTTAATGTTAAGTTTAGGAATTAACTCAGAATTCTTTATGTTAGTGTTATGTTCAGGCATTAACTCCAAATGGTTAAGGTAAGGGTTGGGATATACTTAATAAAAAATTAATAAATAATACTTTCTATCATTGGATTCGAACTTGCAACCTTTGGAATCAGAGGGAGATGCCTACGCCCATCCCCGTCTACAACACCTTAACTGAAATTTACTTCAAGATAACGTCGCTCACTGTTGCCCATAGTGGCCGGTTTTCACGTCATCTCGACGTCCTCAGACATGGTTGAGCGTTGAATACTGACTTGTATAACAGGTGACCTGGCAGGTCATAATAGTATGGGGCTTCCCTGCTTTGTCCAGGAGTGGGGGTTATGGGGTTGAAGGGGTGTGTGGCGACACTGGCGAGAACAAGAGTGTCAGCGAGCGGAAAGAGAGAGGTGGTAACAGTAGAATAGGTTATAAATAGTGCCTCAGTGTCCTTAAATAGCAACTGCAGGCACATTTGCTTTTGCGCATCTCTCTCTCCCCCTCTCCCCCTCCCTCTCTCTTTCTCTCTCTCTCTCTCCCTCCCTCTCTCTCCCCCTCTCTCTCCCTCCCTCTCTCTCTCTCCCCATCTCTCCCTCTCTCTCTCTCTCTCTCCCTCCCTCCCTCTCTCTCCCCCTCTCTCCCTCTCTCTCTCTCTCTCTCTCCCTCCCTCCCTCCCTCCTCAGGTAACAGCACAGCTCCCGCTCTCCACCACTAATCCCCAACCCATGCATGTCGCTGGTGACCAGAAACTTTTCAGGGAAGAGAGGTAAAAACAAACAACTAACAAGAAGTGCTTTTTCATGAGGGAAAGAAGGCAACGGTACGCTTTAGAGGCTTCGGTAACCTGGGGAGAAAACTACTGACTCATGAGTCACAGTGTGGAAAAACGAGGCACTCAAGAAAAAAAAAATATTTGTGTGTGTTTGCGTGACCAGGGACACGTCAAATTCCAATGATGGATATGGGATATATTCCTTGATTCCCCTATTTGTGAACCCCTGCATTTTGACAGACAGAACCAGTATCCACTACCAGCCATCTTTTCAATTCTGTCCTTTCATTCAAATCTGGGTCGTTATTTGGGGGATCTTACAAGTGTGTAACGGTAATGTGTTATTTTGCATATCCCAACTCCAGAGACACCCGCAGGGAGTGGGGTCACGGCCAGGGTTACCATTGTACAGCGCCCCTGAAGCAATTAGGGTTAAGTGCCTTGCTCAAGGGCAGAGTGACAGATTTTCAACTTGTCAGCTCCGGTATTCGAACTAGCGACCTTTCGGTTTCTGGCCCTACAATCTAACCTTGAGGCTACCTGCCGCCCCCTGCCGTATATCGTATTCACTAGAAACGAAACGGAAGCAAACAGGCCAAAATGGGGAGGGAACTTGAATCCAATAAACAATTGTTTTCTTTGTTTTGTTGCAAAACGTTTTGCTACAGCGTGCACTAATGAATCCAACCCTGTATTCTCATTGACCTCATGCAGCCTACATACCGTATCATGTACACTGCTCAAAAAAATAAAGGGAACACTTAAACAACACAATGTAACTCCAAGTCAATCACACTTCTGTGAAATCAAACTGTCCACTTAGGAAGCAACACTGATTGACAATACATTTCACATGCTGTTGTGCAAATGGGATAGACAACAGGTGGAAATTATAGGCAATTAGCAAGACACCCCCAATAAAGGACTGGTTATGCAGGTGGTGACCACAGACCACTTCTCAGTTCCTATGCTTCCTGGCTGATGTTTTGGTCACTTTTGAATGCTGGCGGTGCTTTCACTCTAGTGGTAGCATGAGACGGAGTCTACAACCCACACAAGTGGCTCAGGTAGTGCAGCTCATCCAGGATGGCACATCAATGCGAGCTGTGGCAAGAAGGTTTGCTGTGTCTGTCAGCGTAGTGTCCAGAGCATGGAGGCGCTACCAGGAGACAGACCAGTACATCAGGAGATGTGGAGGAGGCCGTAGGAGGGCAATAACCCAGCAGCAGGACTGCTACCTCCGCCTTTGTGCAAGGAGGAGCAGGAGGAGCACTGCCAGAGCCCTGCAAAATGACCTCCAGCAGGCCACAAATGTGCATGTGTCTGCTCAAATGGTCAGAAACAGACTCCATGAGGGTGGTATGAGGGCCCGACGTCCACAGGTGGGGGTTGTGCTTACAGCCCAACACCGTGCAGGACGTTTGGCATTTGCCAGAGAACACCAAGATTGGCAAATTCGCCACTGGCGCCCTGTGCTCTTCACAGATGAAAGCAGGTTCACACTGAGCACGTGAGACGTGACAGAGTCTGGAGACGCCGTGGAGAACGTTCTGCTGCCTGAAACACCCTCCAGCATGACCGGTTTGGCGGTGGGTCAGTCATGGTGTGGGGTGGCATTTCTTTGGGGGGCCGCACAGCCCTCCGTGTGCTCGCCAGAGGTAGCCTGACTGCCATTAGGTTCCGAGATGAGATCCTCAGACCCCTTGTGAGACCATATGCTGGTGCGGTTGGCCCTGGGTTCCTCCTAATGCAAGACAATGCATTGGCTGGAGTGTGTCAGCAGTTCCTGCAAGAGGAAGGCATTGATGCTATGGACTGGCCCGCCCGTTCCCCAGACCTGAATCCAATTGAGCACATCTGGGACATCATGTCTCGCTCCATCCACCAACGCCACGTTGCACCACAGACTGTCCAGGAGTTGGCGGATGCTTTAGTCCAGGTCTGGGAGGAGATCCCTCAGGAGACCATCCGCCACCTCATCAGGAGCATGCCCAGGCGTTGTAGGGAGGTCATACAGGCACGTGGAGGCCACACACACTACTGAGCCTCATTTTGACTTGTTTTAAGGACATTACATCAAAGTTGGATCAGCCTGTAGTGTGGTTTTCCACTTTAATTTTGAGGGTGACTCCAAATCCAGACCTCCATGGGTTGATACATTTGATTTCCATTGATAATTTTTGTGTGATTTTGTTGTCAGCACATTCAACTATGTAAAGAAAAAAGTATTTAAGATTATTTCATTCATTCAGATCTAGGATGTGTTATTTTAGTGTTCCCTTTATTTTTTTGAGCAGTGTATATTAGCTCTGATCACAGTCTGTTTAGACCTGGTATCCATGGCTTACTACATCAACACCACTGCGCAAATATAACTACCTACTTCAAGACTTTTGACATGAGTAGACCTAGTACTGCAACAATTAATAACTATAAAACGTGAACTATAAACTTGGCTATACGGGTAATCAGATCAAAGTTGGTTAATGACGCAGCAGTCCAGTAGGTAACACAAACAGACACACAAATAAATGAATGCCATATTGTGGTATGACACACACACACACACACACACACACTTCCCTAGAACTAGTGTGTTGTACTGTGTATACATACTGCCTTCTTTCAAGAGCTTGCCTGACGGTACCTCCAACAACTATTATGGTACCATTGTCTCCCTGAAGATGATGCATTTCAAACAGTGAGTCCCTTGTTCCATCAGATTAGCTTTCCTTGCTGGAGAATAACATGCATATGAACATCAGTGATAAAACAGCGATTGTAGTCTACCACAGGAAAGGTTGTTACCAATTATGTATATATATATATATATATGTCACAGGAGGCTGGTGGCACCATAATTTGGTAGGAGGGGCTCGAGGTAATGACTAGAGCGGAATCAGTGGAATGGTATTAAATACATCAAACACATCGTTTCCATGTGTTTGATGCCATTCCATTTGCTCCGTTCCGGCCATTATTATGAGCCGTCCTCCCCTCAGCAGCCTCCAGTGATGTAGGTCTATGGTTCGTACGGACCAGTGCTCATTGCATCTGAAGAGACAGACCAGACAGACCGACCAGACCGACAGATTCAACTTACAATTGTAAGGCAACCAGCTGCAATAGGATTGTAAGTTTGCTATACAAAAATTGGGTTGAGCAAACTCAAAAGTTGTTGTGTGAAAATGTTGAGCAATCTCACAATCCTATTACAGCAGTTTGCCTTACAATACTTCTTTAGACAGTGTGACCCGAGGCACATTGATGACTACAGTATAGAGCAGAGTCCCTGACCCCTGAGAAACACTAAGGTACAGTACATTTTAGTCATTTAGCAGACGCTCTTATCCAGAGCGACTTACAGGAGCATTTAGGGTTAAGTGCCTTGCTTAAGGGCACATCGACAGATTTTTCACCTAGTCGGCCCGGGGATTAGAACCAGCGACCTTTCGGTTACTGGCACAATGCTCTTACCCACTAAGCTACCTGCCACCCTCTCTACCCCCCAGTAGAGACATCACAGAGGTCAAGGACCCATCATGTTAATTATGAGGAGTGTCGTTGGGATGGATAGAAGGGACTTTCCATATGACATGACAATGTCATGTGGGTGTAAGGGTATTTGGTAGGTATGGCATTGTTGTGACCTTGCCACAGCTGTAGCATAAGGTGAAGACGTTAATCAAAGCTATCTTCAAAAGGGTTATTATACTATAAATTAGATAAGACTAAACTACATGAACAGTATGAATCTTCCTCATCTGTTCATGTCTTGTAGACCATCAATGTGACCATGTTTATCCCCATAGATACATAACACCACTTCACAGTGCCATGAGATGAGAGACTAGGATGAGAAAGAATGTGTGAGCCTCCATGCATTCCAATGGTATTCTAAATGGTTTAGTTTGGATCAATTCAGTATTCAATGTTTTCTTGGTCCAAAACAAAACTCAGTATCCAATCCCATAGAAATTACTTCAACTCTCCCCACTTAGAAATAAAAACAGATGAATTGGCCGGGGTTCAAGTATTGAATTGTCACACTTTCTGGTTAAAGAAACATTATTCATCAATACGTATTTCATCTGGCTCGTGAAATCATCCCCGGGCCTCTTTCCTTCCCCCCCACCTCAGTTTGATTCATAAAACGGGGTGATTTATGGAGCCCAACTTGGCAACGTGGTCGTACATTACTCTCATGTTAACACACACACATTCAGTCACCTAACACGGACTAAATATGCCCAGAGAACTACAGGACAGCGGAGTCTATATAGTAAGACAGTTTGTGAATCAGAGCTGTTCAGCAAAGGAGAGCGCTATCCCGGGTTTACATTTACGTCATGTTTCTAAACATATGTAGCTAAATATACTGTATATTTAAACATAATATAATAATGTAGGCCTACTACTATTGTATATGTAAAATATGTCAATTATATATGAAACACCCATGTATATATTTAATATGTCATATGATTAAAGGCCTCAGTGTTCAGTGTGTGGCTAATAGTAGTCTCTCTCTCCCCATCACATCAACCTGTGTAAATCCATTGGGTATATGGTCAGGAGGCCAGATCATTAGAGTTAGCCAAATCACTGACCAGTAAGTGATGTTAAATGAACATGTCACCACAGAGGGGGAATAACTTAAAGGGATAGTTCAGTCACTCCTTGTCTTCAAGGTTAGAAAACTAAAATGTTGGAGGGGGGGACATGGTGGTGAGTGCTGTGACAGTGGATGTTGGAGTGTACACATTACTCTAAGCAGAATGGATTTTATAGATTTGATTTATTTAGATTGTTTTCTGACTGTGAATGACCAATAAATTGCTTGACAATATATTTGAAAAGCCCAATAAATCACACAGTAATGTTACAGAATCAATACACAATAGACACATAGCCAGGGCTGGTAGAGTGCAGTTATATATCAATGAAGATTAAAGTCTTAGTGAAAGATTTAAAGGTATTGCTACATGAGCCACTTTCCAAGAATTTGTTAACAAAGGAAATACTCATACGTCTTCACCACCAGTTTACCTACAACCGGACACGCGTACAGACAGACACACACACCTGATATCAGGAAGTCCAGTTAGTGCATCCAATCAAGGCCCATTGTGTGTGCAGTAATATAGTCTGATAATGAATACTTGCTGAGTTAGCGTCAGTGGAAACTCCAGCTAGCGGCTCTCTCTCGCTCGCTGTTAAATATTATAATTGGTTAAAAGGGGTGGTGCTGTGTAATTAGTCAAACCTCTGTAGGCACGCCAGCGCCACCACTTCAACACTGGCTCAGCCACATACTGTCAACTTCGGTCTTCCTTCAACCCTGCAAAACCCAGACCATGGCCAAATCAAACAGGTGTGGAGAACAGTATCTAGCCAACACCTCAAAACAGTAAGGTGAAAAAGATAGTGAAAAGAGTGGTAAACGGAAATGGAGAGAGGAAGCTGGGAGGTGCTCTTAGAGTGTCAGTTTCGCCGTAACAAGCTTCCTAGATGCTTGGCTTTAGTATCAGTACACTGGAGATCTCAGAGAGATCGCCTACCTTACCTCAGAGGCCATCTCTTAAGAACACGAGGAGCAACTAGGATACGTATCGGTCCTGGTATTAATGGTGCTTTTCTACTGATTAATCACTGTCATACCTTATAGGGTCCAGAGTTTTCCTAGTTAGGTTAACATCAGTCTGCTTGCAGTTGTCAGTTATCGTCAGGTATGTGGATGATCAGGGCTTTATTCAGGAACGTTTCTTGGGCTACTTTGATGTGTCAAGTGGGAGAGATGCGCAGTCTGTGTTTGACTTTATGAATTTTGAGATTTCTGGAGTTTAACTTCATAGAGAAACTCGTTGTCCAAACCTACGATGGCGCAGCTGTAATGGAATGTATCTGCTATTTGTATTTGCAGCTAAATCCCCTCCTGTTCCCTGATTAAAAGATGATGACTACTTCACTCCACTACCATTGTCAACTTTCTCCTGACATGAACTGAAGCCACGTCTCGTGCCCATTCATTACATTTGACATTTTAGTCATTAAGCAGACACTCTATTCCACTGGCACATTGAATGTTTCCCCTCCAAGTATATCCATTTTCTCTCATTAGTGTATGTAGAGTCAATCACATACACAATCACATTATTACACGTCAATAATTTTACTCCTTGCTTGGACTAACTCATTCTTAGCTCTTTTGTCTAACTGTGTAGTGTGTTGTGTTATTGTTTTTTGTCTTCCCAGTCAAATCCTGTCCTGCACTGAAGTCAAGCCTCTGAACACCTTAACTCATGCCCTCATTCAATCACTGCCGTGATCCCTTTCCTACACTGTGTAAGTAGCCCTCTCATTCCCCATAATATTGCACTATAAATGTCTTTATTAAATACTTTAGGTTAAAATAATTAGTCTGACGATTTTTGTAACACACTTTGACGTCTCCGTGTGTTCCACACCTATATCGTGGGTCTCCCATCCTCCTCAATTTGTCAAGTCACCAGCCTCCACTGATCTCCAGTGTTATTATTACAGAGACGACTTGGCTAATGTCTTTATCCGACGACTTCACACATGAAGCCTGAGGTTAACATGAAACCTCTGGTCCACTAATTTCTATAGGAGTTGGTCATCCAATAGCAGAACTTCTGCCCTGCAAACCCACTCTCTGGCCCACTTAAGAACGCTGGGTTTGGAAACTCTTAAATTACGACTTCCCTGTGGATGTGAAAGAGCACATTTTGAAAGAGCGTAATTTTGTAGTAAGCCAAAGGGCAACAACAACTACACTACCCATGCGTGTATACATGATTTATACTGTATATAGCATTTCTGGATACACTACAGCATACCTGAAGTCAATGACATCAATCTGCCAATGTGTACTAACCAAATGGAAAGATGATTGAACATACAGTACCTAAACATTTACTGAAAACTATCGCTTACACCTCCTGGAAAGTGCAACCTCTGCCCACCTTGCTCTCCTCACTTTCCTCCTCCTCATCCCCCTCCCCCTCCCCTCCTCCTCTGTCAGGATCAGAGTGGGCCAATTGTAGGCCTCTCAGTCTCAGTCACTCTCTCTCTGCCTGCCCGTCTCCCTCGCTGTCTGCCTGCCCGTCTCCCTCGCCGTCTGCCTGCCCGTCTCCCTCGCTGTCTGCCTGCCCGTCTCCCTCGCTGTCTGCCTGCCCGTCTCTCCGTCTGTCTGCCTGCCTGCCCGTCTCTCCGTCTGTCTGCCTGCCTGCCCGTCTCTCCGTCTGTCTGCCTGCCTGCCTGCCCGTCTCTCCGTCTGTCTGCCTGCCTGCCCGTCTCTCCGTCTGTCTGCCTGCCTGCCCGTCTCTCCGTCTGTCTGCCCGTCTCTCCGTCTGTCTGCCCGTCTCTCCGTCTGTCTGCCTGCCTGCCCGTCTCTCCGTCTGTCTGCCTGCCCGTCTCTCCGTCTGTCTGCCTGCCCGTCTCTCCGTCTGTCTGCCTGCCCGTCTCTCCGTCTGTCTGCCTGCCCGTCTCTCCGTCTGTCTGCCTGCCTGCCTATGTCTCTCAGTCTCAGTCACTCCCTCTATCTCTGTCTGTCGCTCTCCCTCTCTCTACCTCATTACAACCAATTAGGTGACAGGCCATGGAGGGAATGGAATGGGAGGGTGGGAGAGGAGGAGAGATAATAATTATTGATACCTCGCTTGTCCACCCCTCCCCTCTCAGTCTTGCGTTCTCTTGCTCTGTCTCTCTCCCTCCATTTCCCTTTCTCCCCACTGTCTCTCCCATTCTCTTCCCCCCTCTACACCCCCCTTCTTTTTCTACTCTCTCACACTGTTCCCGTGCAGCATTGAAGGTCAAAGTTCACAGTGATTGAGCCTTAGTCCTGAGGGAGAGGCTCCATCCCACGGCTGCAGTGTAGGCCTACGTGGTGTTCCACACTACCCCCCATCGTCATCTGATCTGAGCTCCACTAAAGGCCAGAGTCCCCTCACTCTGACATTACTGAGGAAACTGAATGTGGGAATTCTTGACAAGCGGGGCCGAAATGATCGATTGAGCAGTAGAGGGAATAGAGAGTGTGTAGCTGTGAGGAGAGGAAGCGAAAGAGATAGAGAGGCGGTCAGCAGAGTTGAAGAGAGACAGAGGGGAGAGATAAATGATGAGACAGAGAAAGTCAGAGAGAACCAGGTGGCGAATCGCATCTCTGCATGTCTGGCAGACATATCAGTGTGGATGTCGGATCACCACCTCAAGCTGAACCTCGGCAAGACGGAGCTGCTCTTCCTTCCGGGGAAGGACTGCCCGCTCCATGATCTCGCCATCACGGTTGACAACTCCATTGTGTCCTCCTCCCAGAGTGCAAAGAACCATGGCGTGACCCTGGACAATACCCTGTCGTTCTCCGCTAACATCAAAGCGGTGACCCGATCCTGCAGGTTCATGCTCTACAACATTTGCAGAGTACGACCCTACCTTACACAGAAAGCGGCACAGGTCCTAATCCAGGCACTTGTCATCTCCCGTCTGGATTACTGCAACTCGCTGTTGGCTGGGCTCCCTGCCTGTGCCATTAAACCCCTTCAACTTATCCAGAACGCTGCAGCCCGTCTGGTGTTCGACCTTCCCAAGTTCTCTCATTTCACCTCCTTACCTTCAGGCTCTGATCAGACCCTACACCCAAACAAGGGCACTACGTTCATCCACCTCTGGCCTGCTACCTACCTCTACGGAAGCATAGTTCCCGGTCAGCCCAGTCAAAGCTATTCGCTGCTCTGGCACCCCAATGGTGGAACAAGCTCCCCCACGACAGCGGAGTCACTGACCACCTTCCGGAGACACTTGAAACCCTACCTCTTTAAGGAATACCTGGAATAGTATAAAGTAATCCTTCTTCCCCCACCCCCCATAAAAAAAAAGTGGTTGTCCTACTGGCTATCATAAGTTGAATGCACCAATTTTTAAGTCGTTCTGGATAAGAGCGTCTGCTAAATGATGTAAATGTAAGAGAGGATGATTGCCAGAGTGAGTGAGTGAGAGAGAGAGATGAAGTATCATCTGTAAGGTCTCATCACACACCTGCTGACATGGCCAAGAGTCCCCCAGAGCACTGAGCAGCTCTCTAAACAAAACAGGGGGCTTAAGACGTTTAATGCGCGTTCCTTTCTCAAATATATAAATATTTCTTCTCCTCTGCGCCTGTCAAATGTGCTGTATCTGCAAACACTACCTTGAACTACTTGTCACACCAGCTATCAATTCTCCACTGGTCGAAATCCTTAAATCTGATTAATTCAAAATAAAGCAGCAAAGGAAAAATGGGAACCATGGGAAAACGATTTATTGATACCTAAACCATGACTGTAAAAATATTATAAATACAATTTGGTTAATTTCACAAGGGGGAGAATAATCATCTTGAAACAGAAACAGAAGCAGCAGATTTTGCAGTATTTAAAAGGCAGACTCTATATAGTGCACTAGTTCTGACCAGAACCCTTTGAGCCAAAGTAGTGCACTAAATGGAGTATAGGGTGCCATTTGGGATTTGGCCCAGTCAGGCTGAGGCTGACCTTTAGGCAGTGTTTTTCTCCTGTCTGCCTGCCCTCATCATTGAGCCTGTTAACAAGGACTAACCTGCAGAGTCAGGAAATCAGGTGGAGAAAGATGGGGAGGGGGGGGACAGAGACAAAGAGGAAGACAGGGGATGGAAAAGGGGGGAGAAAGGGACAAGGGAGAGAGAAAAGGGCGAATAGAGTAGAGCAGGAGAGGAGAAAGAGGGATGGGTGATAACGGAGAAATGTGGCGCTGAGAAAGAAGGAAGAAGGAAGGGAAGTAGAGACGAAGAGAGAGGAACTGAAAAAGAGAGGAGAGAAGAAATTGAGGAAGGGTTGGGTTGAGAAAATGTGTTGAGCAATAATAAGAAACAGAAAGAGAAACGGAGCAACCCTGAGAATAACAGTTAACAGGGAGGCAGAATGCAACCCTGAGAATAACAGTTAACAGGGAGGCAGAATGCAACCCTGAGAATAACAGTTAACAGGGAGGCAGAATGCAACCCTGAGAATAACAGTTAACAGGAAGGCAGAATGCAACCCTGAGAATAACAGTTAACAGGAAGGCAGAATATAATGTGTGTCAGTCGCCTGTGTCATTATAACACAGACATTACATGTAACTATTGGTTATCCTGTACCAATATAATTGGTCAGCCATGCACACTGTATAACACACACACACACGAAGACATAAAACACCATGCATGCATGCACACACACACGGCCCCTGCTTAGTGCAGGCAGGCCAACCAGGCCTTATAAATACAGGCCTATATTATGCATTTGTTTTAGTCCCGTCTCCATGGTGAGGTTTCCCCACATGTTTATAGAAGCTGCCGTTTTAAATTAAAATGGTCGTAACACTTAAGCAGCCAGGCCTTCCACCATGCTGCTGGCCGGGTACAGCCAAAGAGAGAGAGACAGAGAGAGAGAGACAGACAGACAGAGAGACAGACAGAGAGACATACAGAGAGAGAGAGAGAGAGAGAGAGAGAGACAGTAATTGGACCTGGGACTTCCCAGGAACAACAACAAGGGCTTCCATGGATCTGTGAAGTGAGTGTGTGTCACTATATTAGGATAGATTAGTCCAGCACTGTGTCAATGAGTGCAGTGGTGGTTGACGTGGTGGGCAACAGGGAGACAAAAGCAAGTGGAGCGTGTGTGTGTGTGTGTGCGCGCAGAGTATAGGTGAACGGTCACTGTCAGGACTAGAATACTGTTTACCATCTATAAGAGAAACTAAATGAGTTACAGATGTAGGCTCTTAATTTGACCAGTTTTGTCACAGGTCTAAAATAATCCTGCAGCAGAAGGATTTGATTATTCCAACCCAAAAAAAAAAAGATAATTTCTAACAGAAAACATTTTTGGATAGGCGGCAGTAGGCTATAGTTTAGGTGTGAGATGTAGTGACACAAAGAACTGTGGGTTTTCCAACTAGCTCTCACAGTCTCACGTCAGAATTAGACGTTCATCCATGTTTCTCAAAAATCAAATTTCGAAGTTGTTCGAAACGTCACATTTCGAAGTGTTTAAGGTTAAGTTTAGGCATTAACTCCAAATGTTTAATGTTAGGGTTAAGTTAAGGCATTAACTCAGACATCTTAAGGTTAGGCATTAAACTCCAAATGGTTAAGGTTTGGGATAGGTTTAAAATCTCAAAAACGACTTTCTATCTCTGGATTCGAACTTGCAACCTTAGGAATCAGAGGAAGATGCTTACTGAAACCTACTTGAAGGTAAGAGCACTCCCTGTTGCCCCTAGTAGCCGGTTTCTACGCAATATCCCAACGTCCTCAGACATGGATGGACGTTTAATACTGACTTATATCACGGGTGACCTGGCTGGGGTTGTCAGTGAATTTATGTTAATCACAAGGCTCATTTGAACTTCCTGCGGCGCAGGAGAATTCTCTGTGACAACAAAGTGATCAAATTAAGATACTACATCTGTACGTTTTGTCACCGTTTAGACTAGAGGGACTGGTTAATGTTGAGTTATATAGCTTTCCTACTAGGTTGTATAGGTTCTGTATATCTACCACCAATCATGGCTGACATGTTGCCAAAGCCACCATTAGGAACAAGCATGTTCAAAGATAATGGCAATGTAAACCTATCGATTTATTTTGACTGTCCTAGCGTGTGTTTTACACCGCTGGAGAGGAGACAAGGGGCCTGCTTTCTAAGCACTACGCAGGTTGACGTTTATTGTCATGAATCTTGCCCTGGCGGCAGAACTGAGCGAGTTCCGCAAGATGGGCCAGATGCAAAGTCTAAATTGTCTATACCGCAAAAAAATCATGAAAAACAATTAGCTTTTTGGTCTTAATTTAAGGTTAGGGTTAAGGCGTCCGCATGCTTCCCAGCCTAAACAGTTCGGTAGGGTTTATGCATATATTATGATGACATTGTGACATTTTTGTTCGTTTTGGACCTCGTGAGGGTTTTTTCGGTTGTTCGGGCACACAATTTTTTTTCTGGAGGCAAGCCGAAGTTCGGAGCTGAAGTCTATGCCCCTTCGTCGGTGATTGGTCAACAGTAGGGATTCTTCAGTAAAGTCATCATTGTCATTCAACGAGATACGACTCATTTTCATGCACATTTTTTCATTGAAAAATACTGCACTAAACGTCTTATTTAGACGTAAAATTGCGCGACTAATTTTGACGTTTTTGCCAAAGAGATCTTAATGACAGATTGAGTTATCTTAGATTAATTCTGACTATTTTGAGGAAGTGCATACTGGCTACGGCGTCTCAAAATGGACAAAGAGTACTATTGCAGTTTTTTTCAAATTTTTTAAGTGAAGGTCTTAAGTGCACACCCGTTCGGTTCGGCTAGGCGCCAGCCGAACTGACGCATGGTGATGCCTTTAGGCATTTGGGTTAGCAGTGTGGTTAAGGTTAGGATTAAAATCAGATTTTATGCTAGTCACCAATGCAGAGCTGCCTGCAGAGCACTCTCACTGCTCTTAGTAAAACACTGGTGGTGCTGCAGTCAACTGACTGACTGACTGGTCATAGTGGTCAGTTTTTTTTTGTAACATAAAATAGGTCACACGCTTGCACAAAGGCAAAAAAGAAATTGTTGACATTGTGAAATAGATGGTGGCGTAATAGTATGAGGTGTTGAAGAGAGATGTGTTGATGGTTACAGCGTGCCAGCTCTCACTCTCAATCACACACACACACTGTACCACCAGTTACGGAAGACAGTATCCACGAAACAAACAGAGGACACACTCTAGCTCTTTGTCTATAAACAGGATTTAACACTCGCAGGCACAGCGCTGCCTCTGAACCTTTTAACTGGGTGACGCTTCAAAGACCCTCTGTCCCAAATGGCACCCTATTCCCTACATCGTGCACAACTTTTCCCTATGGGCCCTGGTCCAAAGTTGTGCAGTATGTAGGGAATAGGATGTAATTTGGGACACAATCTCCCTCTCAACAGCACACAATGCATTTCCCGGGTAGGACTGCCATAGTACGTAGAGCTTTACTGGCAGTCTTCTCTCTTGATGCCAACGTCATTAAACAAAATCAATGTATATTTTATATTTGAGAATCTTCAAATAGCCACCCTTTGCCTTGATGACAGCTTTGCACACTCTTGGCATTCTCTCAACCAGCTTCACCTGGAATGCTTTTCCAACGGTCTTGAAAGAGTTCCCACATATGCTGAGCACTTGTTGGCTGCTTTTCCTTCACTCTGCCGCCCGACTCATCCCAAACCATCTCAATTGGGTTAAGGTCAGGGATTGTGGAGGCCAGGTCATCTGATGCAGCATTCCATCACTCTCCTTCTTGATAACATAACCCTTACACAGCCTGGAGGTGTGTTGGGTCATTGTCCTGTTGAAAAACAAATGATAGTCCCACTAAGCCCAAACCAGATGGGATGGTGTATCGCTGCAGAATGCTGTGGTAGCCATGCTGGTTAAGTGTGCCTTGAATTCGAAATAAATCATAGACAGTGTCACCAACAAAGCACCCCACACCACAACTCCTCCTCCACCATGCTTTACGGTGGGAAATACACATGCAGAGATCATCCGTTCACCCACACCGAGTCTCACAAAGACACAGCGGTTGGAACCAAAAATCTCCAATTTGGACTCCAGACCAAAGGACAAATTTCCACCGGTCTAATGTCCATTGCTCGTGTTTCTTGGCCCAAGCAGGTCTCTTCTTTTTATTGATGTCCTTTAGTAGTGGATTCTTTGCAGCAATTCGACCATGAAGGCCTGATTCACACAGTCCCCTCTGAACAGTTGATGTTGAGATGTGTATGTTACTTGAACTCTGTGAAGCATTTATTTGGGCTGCAATTTCTGAGGCTGGTAACTCTAATGAACTTATCCTCTGCAGCAGTGTTAACTCTGGGTCTTCCATTCCTGTCGCGGCCCTCATGAGAGCCAGTTTCATCATAGCGCTTGATGGTTTTTGCCACTGCACTTGAAGAAACTGACCTTCATGTCTTAAAGTAATGATGGACTGTCATTTCTCTTTGCTTATTTGAGCTGATGTTGCCATAATATGGACTTGGTCTTTTACCAAATAGGGCTATCTTCTGTATACCTTGTCACAACATAACTGATTGGCTCAAACGCATTAAGGAAAGAAATTCCACAAATTAACTTTTAAGAAGATACACCTGTGAATTGAAATGCATTCCAGGTGACTACCTCATTACGCTGGTTGAGAGAATGCCAATAGCATGCAAAGCTGTAATCAAGGAAAAGGGTGGCTTTTTGAATAATCTCAAATATAAAATATATTTTGATTTGTTTAACACTTTTTTGGTTACTACATGATTCCATGTGTTATTTCATAGTTTTGATGTAGAAAATAGTAAAAAGAAAAGAAAAACCCTGGAATGAGTAGGTGTCCAAACTTTTGACTGGTACTAAACTCAGCAAAAAAAGAAACTTGCCTTTTTCAGGACCCTATCTTTCAAAGATAATTCGTAAAAATCCAAATAACTTCACACTGTTTCCCATGCTTGTTCAATGAACCATAAACAATTAATGAACATGCAACTGTGGAACGGTCGTTAAGACACTAACAGCTTACAGACGGTAGGCAATTAAGGTCACAGTTATGAAAACTTAGGACACTAAAGAGGCCTTTCTACTGACTCTGAAAAACACCAAAAGAAAGATGCCCATGGTCCCTGCTCATCTGTGTGAACGTGCCTTAGGCATGCTGCAAGGAGGCATGCGGACTGCAGATGTGGCCAATAAATTGCAGAGTCCGTACTGTGAGACGCCTAAGACAGTGCTACAGGGAGACAGGACGGACAGCTGATCGTCCTCGCAGTGGCAGACCACGTGTAACATCACCGGCACAGGATCCGTTCATCCGAACATCACACCTGCGGGACATGTAGAGGATGGCAACAACAACTGTCCGAGTTACATCAGGAACGCACAATCCCTCCATCAGTGCTCAGACTGTCCGCAATAGGCTGAGAGAGGCTGGACTGAGGGCTTGTAGGCCTGTTGTAAGGCAGGTCCTCACCAGACATCACCTGCAACAATGTCGCCTATGGGCACAAACCCACCGTCGCTGGACCAGACAGGACTGGCAAAAAGTGCTCTTCACTGACGAGTCGCGGTTTTGTCTCACCAGGGGTGATGGTCAGATTCGCGTTTATCGTCGAAGGAATGAGCGTTACACCGAGGCCTGTACTCTGGAGCGGGATCGATTTTGAGGTGGAGGGTCCGTCATGGTCTGGGGTGGTGTGTCACAGCATCATCGGACTGAGCTTGTCGTCATTGCAGGCAATCTCAACGCTGTGCGTTACAGGGAAGACATCCCCCTCCCTCATGTGGTACCCTTCCTGCAGGCTCATCCTGACATTACCCTCCAGCATGACAATGCCACCAGCCATACTGCTCATTCTGTGTGTGATTTCCTGCAAGACAAGATTGTCAGTGTTCTGCCATGGCCAGCGAAGAGACCGGATCTCAATCCCATTGAGCACGTCTGGGACATGTTTGATCGGAGGATGAGGGCTAGGGCCATTCCCCCCAGAAATGTCTGGGAACTTGCAGGTGCCTTGGTGGAAGAGTGGGGTAACATCTCACAGCAAGAACTGGAAAATCTGGTGCAGTCCATGAGGAAGAGATGCACTGCAGTACTTAATGCAGCTGGTGGCCACACCAGATACTGACTGTTACTTTTGATTTTGACCCCCCCCCCCTTTGTTCAGGGACACATTATTCAATTTCTGTTAGTCACATGTCGGTGGAACTTGTTCAGTTTATGTCTCAGTTGCTGAGAGATATATATATATATTTGGTCCTAACTCAGCCCCTTCGGAGTGTGGGGCCTTTCCTTTCTCTATCACATACCCCTCTGTCATTGGCCTGTCCTGGCTATGAAAGCAGCTCCAGTGTGAACGGGTAGCGTCATTCACCAGAAATAAACCCCTGGCGCAGGCATGGCCTTCACACCCAAAACCTGCAGTATTCCTGGACTGGTTAGCTAGAATAACATTACATAAACACAGATTATCAGCGATTATGGGGTGTCAACACCCAGACGGATCATATTATACTGCTGGACCACAATGCAATGGGGCCCGGGACGTTGATTGTCTGGTCTATCCCAGGGTTCATATTCGAGAGACTCAAATGTGGTATGCATGTATTTCTGTGTTATGTATAGTGCAGAAATACATGCATACCGATTGCTCAGTTTGGCCGGGCGGCCAGCTCTAGGAAGAGTCTTGGTGGTTCCAAACTTCTTCCATTTAAGAATGATGGAGGCCACTATGTTCTTGAGGACCTTCAAAGCAGCAGACATTCTTTGGTACACTTCCCAAGATCTGTGCCGACACAATCCAGTCTTGGAGCTATACGGACAGTTCTTTCGACCTCATGGCTTGGTTTTTGCTCTGACATGCACTGTCAACTGTGGGACCTTATATAGACAGGTTTGTGCCTTTCCAAATCACCTCCAATCAAGTTGTAGAAAACATCTCAAGGATGATCAATGAAAACAGGATGCACCTGAGCTCAATTTGAGTCTCATAGCAAAGGGTCTGAATACTTACGTAAATAGGGTATTATTTTTTATAAACTTGCAAACATTTCTAAAAACCTGTTTTCGCTTTGTCATTATTATAATTTGAGGAGCTGATACTGATATTGCTGCTTTAAACAATTGTATGATAAAGAAGAACAACAGGATAGTTATTCAGTCAGGCTAAATAAAGCTGCAGCCTTGACCCATGTCCTAGAAGAGATGAGGTGAACATAATACCCCCTCACACACACACGCACACGACTTGACACACAGTCTTACATGATTCGACACACTTCATGCACGCACACACAAACGCACAACTTGACACACAGGTTTACATGATTCAACATGCACACACGGCATGGCCGGGCCTGGGTGAAAGTGAGCCCTGAGCTCTGTGGTGAGGCATAGATTAATCTGTCATTATTGGGGGGGGGGGAAACCAAACCCCTACTGGCCTTTCCTGGGACAGACATCTTGTTCCCATGGGGACCAATTCTGCCCTGAAAGGGAAAATTAATACAGCATCTCCCCATCGCCTCATCATCCCCTTCAGAATCCCCCTCCCACTGGAGGACAGAGCACTGCTCCCTCTATCTGTATATCTTGCTCTCTCTCTGTGTTTCTCTACCTATCTCTTTCTCTCCATCTACGACAATTTCTAACTCTCCTCTCTCCCGCGATCTCACTTTCTCCCTGAAATTCCTCATCTTTCCTTCACTCTATTTTCATTCCAATGTCATCCTCTACATCAATCCCTCTCTTCCGTCCTCCCATCACCAATACTTACCTGTCTTTCTCTGTTTCCATTCCAGGCGCACTTCTCTCTCAACACATTATTCTCTCTCTGCATCTGTCCCCTCCCTCCCAGTCACACTTCCGTGCTAGCTGGTTGTGCTGGCCGCGCCGACAAGGGGCTTTGACAGTTGCTGCAGATATCTGACAGGCCATCGAAAGAGACGTCAAGCACATGACAGAGACCCACTGCTGGACAAACACATGCCAGATGCAGGCAGGGAGAGGGGGACAAGGGGGAAGCGGGGTAGAGGAGAGGGAGGGAGAAAGGGAGAAACATTTTCAGAGAGAGGAAGTGATACACTACGAGAGAGAGAGGGACGGGAGAGTGAGAGAGACAGTTCTAAAGCTGAAGTTAAGCCCACAGAACCCTTCCCAGTCCCCTATAATAACACCCCCTCGATTCAGTCCCCTAGAATAACACCCCCTCGATTCAGTCCCCTAGAAAAACACCTGAGTCAGTCCCCTAGAATAACACCCCCTCGAGTCAGTCCCCTAGAATAACACCCCCTCGATTCAGTCCCCTAGAATAACACCCCCTCGATTCAGTCCCCTAGAATAACACCCCCTCGATTCAGATCAGAGGAACACAAACCAGACCTGATCCAATCCAGTTACTCTCACCCTAATCTCATTAGCCACTCAATTACATAATTAGAGTTTCCTTCACACAAGTGGTATGTAAAAAAATAACAAGCTGTGCTCCTTCATCAAAGGGGTAGTGTGCAGAGCTGCTGCCGTCTCCCAGGCTACGTCCCACATGGCACTCTATTCCCTATGTCCCCAGAGGGCTCTGGTTAAAAGTAGTACACTACAGGGAATAAGGTGCCATTTGGGACACACTCCCTGTCCCAGTCCTTCACAGCAGGGTATAATGAGGCATAATGTGGGGGAGGGGGAAGAGAGAGAGAGAGAGAGAGAGGGGTTTAGAGAGAGAGGGAGGGGTTTAGAGAGAGAGGGAGGGGTTTAGAGATGGGGAGAGAGGGAGACGGGTTTAGAGAGGGGAGAGAGATAGTTTTAGAGAGAGACAGAGAAATTAACCACAGTGACAAATGATTTGATGAAGAATGCAAAAACCTAAGAAAGAAATTGAGAAACCAATCCAACCAAAAACATAGAGACCCAGAAAACCTGAGCCTACGCCTTCACTATGGTGAATCACTAAAACAATACAAAAATAATGGTGTTGAAGTCGGAGTAGCATAATTGAATAATGCTACAGTTGAAGTCGGAAGTTTACATACACTTAGGTTGGAGTCATTAAAACTCGTTTTCAACCACTCCACAAATTTCTTGTTAACAAACTATAGTTTTGGCAAGTCGGTTAGGACATCTACTTTGTGCATGACACAAGTAATATTTCCAACAATTGTTTACAGACAGATTATTTCACTTCTAATTCACTGTATCACAATTCCAGTGGGTCAGAAGTTTACATACACTAAGTTGACTGTGCCTTTAAACAGCTTGGAAAATTCCAGAAACTGTGTCATGGCTTTAGAAGCTTCTGATAGGCTAAGTGACATAATTTGAGTCAATTGGAGGTGTCCCTGTGGATGTATTTCAAGGCCTACCTTCAAACTCAGTGCCTCTTTGCTTGACATCATGGGAAAATCAAAAGAAATCTGCCAAGACCTCAGAAAAAAGAATTGTAGACCTCTATAAGTCTGGTTCATCCTTGGGAGCAATTTCCAAACGCCTGAAGGTACCACATTCATCTAGACAAACAATAGTACGCAAGTATCAACACCATGGGACCATGCAGCCGTCATACCGCTCAGGAAGGAGACACGTTCTGTCTCCTAGAGATGAATGTATTTTGGTGCGAAAAGAGCAAATCAATCCCAGAACAACAGCAAAAGGACCTTGTGAAGACGCTGGAGGAAACAGGTACAAAAGTATCTATATCCACAGTAAAACGAGTCCTATATCGACATAACCTGAAAGGCTGCTCAGCAAGGAAGAAGCCACTGCTCCAAAACCGCCATAAAAAAGCCAGACTACGGTTTGCAACTGCACATGGGGACAAAGATCGCTTGTCTGATGAAACAAAAATAGAACTGTTTGGCCATAACGACCATCGTTATGTTTGGAGGAAAAAGGGGGATGCTTGCAAGCCGAAGAACACCATCCCAACCGTGCAGCACGGGGGTGGCACCATCATGCTGTGGGGGTGCTTTGCTGCAGGAGGGACTGGTGCACTTCACAAAATAGATGGCATCATGAGGAAGGAAAATTATGTGGATATATTGAAGCAACATCTCAAGACATCAGTCAGGAAGTTAAAGCTTGGTCGCAAATGGGTCTTCCAAATGGACAATGACCCCAAGCATACTTCCAAAGTTGTGGCAAAATGGCTTAAGGACAATAAAGTCAAGGTATTGGAGTGGCCATCACAAAGCCCTGACCTCAATCCTATAGAAAATGTGTGGGAAGAACTGAAAAAGCGTGCGCGAGCAAGGAGGCCTACAAACCTGACTCAGTTACACAAGCTCTGTCAGGAGGAATGGGCCAGAATTCACCCAATTTATTGTGGGAAGCTTGTGGAAGGCTACTCGAAACGTTTGACCCAAGTTAAACAATTTAAAGGCAATGCTACCAAATACTAATTGAGTGTATGTAAACTTCTGACCCACTGGGAATGTGATGAAAGAAATAAAAGCTTAAATAAATAATTCTCTAATATTATTCTAACATTTCACATTCTTAAAATAAAGTGGTGATCCTAACTGACCTAAGACAGGGCATTTTTACTAGGATCAAATGTCAGGAATTGTGAAAAACTGAGTTTAAATGTATTTGGCCATGTGCACACTGCCCACAAAATGAGGTGGAAACTGAGCTGCACTTCCTGACTTCCTGCCAAATGTATGACCATATTAGAGACACAATTCGAAAACAAATCCAATTTGGATAAACTCCCATATCTATTGGGTGAAATACCACAGTGTGCAATCACAGCAGCAATATTTGTGACCTGTTGCCACAAGAAAAGGGCAACCAGTGAAGAACAAACACCATTGTAAATATAAACCATTTTTATGTTTATTCATTTTCCCATTTGTACTTGAACTATTTGCACATCATTACAACACTTCATATAGACATAATGACACTTGAAATGTCTTTATTCTTTTGGAACTTTTGTGAGTGTAATGTTTACTGTTAATATTTGTATTGTTTATTTAACTTTTGTTTATTATCTTTTTCACTTGCTTTGGGGGGCTTTGTTGTCGTCACACCATTTACCTTCTAAGAACTCTGCCAGTTTCAGGTACTTCAACCCAGCCTTCTCTAAACACCTCTACCATCCTGAACCATACTAAACTTTCTGGCCTCCCTCTCAGTCCTTACTCAATTCACCTCTCTGACAGACGCATAGAGTAAGACGAGAATGGCCATCGAGGGAAAAAAACAAGGAAATCAAGACAGTGTCGGGGACAGAGAGAGAAAGTCAATTAAACAAGTCGATTGAGCGAATGAGAGATGATATTCCCACATAAGAGAATGGACGATGGAGGGAGGGAGGGAAAAAATACATCCATAGAGAATCCTTAATGGAGCAAAATTTACACTGCCGACTGAGGTGAATTGATAAAAGCAGAGTAATGAACAACAAGCAGCTAATCTGCAGTCAGGAACAAGTTAAAGCACTCAAAGTGCTGTGTGGCGTTTCTCCCTTCAACCGCTTTATGGGCTACCTCCCAAAATGGCACACCATTCCCTTTGTGCACTACTTTAGACCATGGTCCATAGGGCTCTGGTCAAAAGTAGTGCACTATGTAGGGATTAGGGTGCCATTTGGGATGCAGCCTCCTTACTCATCAATAAAAACATGAATATGCTGCCTGACGGGCGGCAAGCAAACGTTGAAACCAAAAAAGCTAATTGCCGACACTATTTAGTCGCATTAATAATCAAAAACAGCCACAGATGTCACGCTGTGACTTTTGGAAGGGGAGATAGTGGTTTTTGTGCCGTGTGGTTACGAAATGGGTTAGGGTTCGTTGTTGTTAGCAAACTACTGCTCACACGCACGTGACTCATTGGACAGGTAGGTAGTCAGAGACTCAGACCGACCAACCGACCCAGACCAAGCCAAGACAGGTGGGGAGATGGAGGGGGAGAAAGCCCCAAGATCAGCATGGTTGTGTGGGATAAGAGCACTTGGCTTACATGCATTTACAGTGCTTGAAGTGGACTGATAGGTGCCGCTTTTTATTTTGGATGCTGGTACTGTTTATATTTAGGTGCCAGAACGCAAGAAAATGTGAGGTGCCGGTACTCAGTACTGGTCTGTTCAGACCCAAGTCAAGCACAACTTATTTATAGATTACAAGTGGGCAGGCCACCTCTTTTGGTGCCCAGGCCTACAGGCTTAAGTCAATTCACAACTGTAATTCAGACACTATGTTGACTTTCACATGTATCCAAACTTGCGAGCAGATATCGTGAACATTTTGGTCAAAGACTCTTTGTAGTATAAGTCATGGTAGGCTATTGAGAAGTGACAGACAGAGGCCTTGTACTCATCATCAGGTCCTGTTCATAGTCAAGAGTTAATGGATGAGGCAGTGCTATCATGGAGAGATTGAAGACCTATCACACACACACACAGAAAGACAGACAGACAACGAGACAGAGAGAGAGAGACAGAGAGAGAGAGACAGAGAGAGAGAGAGCGTGAGAGACAGAGAAAGAGTGAGAGAAGGTCCATATTCCCATTGGACTCATGATCGCTGTGTAATTTCTTTAAAAAGCACAAACAATGCATTATTAAAAGGCAGCACAGCAAGCGCTAAAGCAGTCCCTTACACACGCAATTCCTCTGTCTGTCTGTCTGTCTGTCTGTGTGTGCTTCTGTGGCAATTCACAAAATACTTGAGGACTAGATGTGTATGGCAATAGTCATTTTCTGTTTGGTTAATTTGAGAGAACATTTGTACAAATCAACAGAAGTTAAATAGCTACGTTGGAGATACAGCGCACTAACATGAGGCAAGAAGTTGAACAGCCCAAAGTAAGAGCACAGTTTGCCTTGTCCTCAGCTGGTTTATGTCATTGGTTACCTCATAAAACCTGTTGTCTGTCTCCCTGACCAACGGTAGCATCTCAATTAGCCTCCACTCACCATCTCTGGGCCTGTATTCATAAAGAGTCTCAGAGAAGAATGGCTGATCAAGGATCAGTTTTGCATTTCAGATAATGAATACAATTATATGGACAGGGGAGACCTGGGCCGGTATCCACAAAGCATCTCAGAGTGCTGATCTAGGATCAAGTCCCAATCTGTCCATATAATCTTATTCATTATGATTTATAAAGCTAAACTGATCCTAGATCAACCCTCCTACTTTGAGAGGCTTTGAGAATACAGGCCCAGGACTCTCAAACCTCTAACTAAGACCTAGACACACAATCATCAACCCCTTTCTGTTGCTCCTGGGCCATATCTACTCTCCCTTCTGTTTCTTTAGCACAAAGACATCAATAATAGATTACTGGTGTATTTTCACCCTCCCTCTATAGAATCAATCAATCACTCCCTCTGGACAGTTCTCTCTCACTTGCTTTTCCTGTCCCATCCCACAAGTGTGGGACGGGAACATTGTGCTCATGGATCTATGAGTGACCCCCCCGAGCCCCTAGCTAAATTGGTTAAGACATTGTTGCCTAACAGCTCCGGTCTGGGCTTTGGCCTTGCATTCGCTTGGCACCGGCTGGTACATACAGTACCAGTCAAAAGTTTAGGCACACCTACTCATTCAAGGGTTTTTCTTTATTTTTACTATTTTCTACATTGTAGAATAATAGTGAAGACATCAAAACTATGAAACAACACATATGGAATCATGTAGTAACCAAATAAGTATTAAACAAATCAAAATATATTTATATTTGAGATTCTTCAAATAGCCACCCTTCGCCTTGATGACAGCTTTGCACACTCCTGGCATTCTCTCAACCAGTTTCATGAGGTAGTCACCTGGAATGCATTTCAATTCACAGGTGTGCCTTGTTAAAAGTTAATTTGTGGAATTTATATCCTTCTTAATGCGTTTGAGCCAATCAGTTGTGTTGTGACAAGGTAGGGGGGTTATACAGAAGATAGCCCTATTTGGTAAAAGACCAAGTCCATATTATGGCAAGATCAGCTCAAATAAGCAAATATAAATGACGGTCCATCATTACTTTAAGACATGAAGGTCAGTCAATACGGAAAATGTAAAGAACTTTGAAAATTTCTTCAAGTGCAGTGGCAAAAAACCATCAAGCGCTATGATGAAACTGGCTCTCATGAGGACCGCCACAGGAATGGAAGACCCAGAGTTACCTCTGCTGCAGAGGATAAGTTCATTAGAGTTACCAGCCTCAGAAATTGCAGCCCAAATAAATGCTTCACAGAGTTCAAGTAACAGACACATTTCAACATCAACTGTTCAGAGGAGACTGCGTGAATCAGGCCTTCATGGTCGAATTGCTGCAAAGAAACCACTACTAAAGGACACCAATAATAGGAAGAGACTTGCTTGGGCCAAGAAACACGAGCAATGGACATTAGACCGGTGGAAATGTGTCTTTTGGTCTGGAGTCCAAATTGGAGATTTTTGGTTCCAACCGCCGTGTCTTTGTGAGATGCGGTGTGGGTGAACGGATGATCTCCGCATGTGTAGTTCCCACCGTAAAGCATGGAGGAGGAGCTGGTGTTATGGTGTGGGGTTGCTTTGCTGGTGACACTGTCTGTGATTTATTTAGAATTCAAGGCACACTTAACCAGCATGGCTACCACAGCATTCTGCAGCGTACGCCATCACATCTGGTTTGCGCTTAGTGGGACTATCAGTTTTTCAACAGGACAATAACCCAACACACCTCCAGGCTGTGTAAGGGCTATTTGACCAAGAAGGAGCATGATGGAGTGCTGCATCAGATGAACTGGCCTCCACAATCACCTGACCTCAACCCAATTGAGATGGTTTGGGATGAGTTGGACCGCAGAGTGAAGGAAAAGCAGCCAACAAGTGCTCAGCATATGTGGGAACTCCTTCAAGACTGTTGGAAAAGCATTCCAGGTGAAGCTGGTTGAGAGAATGCCCAGCGTGTGCAAAGCTGTGATCAAGTCAAAGGGTGGCTACTTTGAAGAATCTCAAATATAAAATATATTTTGATTTGTTTAATACTTTTTTGGTTACTACATGATTCGATATGTGTTATTTAGTAGTTTTGATTTCTTCACTATTATTCTACAATGTAGAAAATAGTAAAAATAAAGAAAAACCCTTGAATGAGTAGGTGTGTCCAAACTTTTGACTGGTAAAGTACAGTCCGACCGCCAAAGACAGTCGCCGGCTTTTAGACTGTGTCTACGTCCCAAATGGCACCCTATTCCCTATGTAGTGCACTACTTTTTGGACCAGAGCCCTATAGGTCAGCCAAAAGTTGTGCACTATATAGGGAATAGGCTGTCATTTGGGATGCGAACAGAAGCCCCTGACCCTGAGGGACCCCTGTAGGGAGAGGAAGAGGCCATGTGATCATCTATATGTGGCATGGGTGGCAGGTGGGAATGGGGTCACAGGTCAGATAGAAGATCACTGGATGAATCTGATCCAGCTGAATGCCAGGTATCTGACGGGTTGACACCACACGCGCGCAGTTTATCAAGGTCCTTATTCTCCTAACCCACATCACACTCTCTCTCTTTTACAAACCGACATGATGTCCTAGGTTTGATGAAGGAAGTTGGCTGAAGGGAGACAGAGGTTTCAGGCTTTTAAGTAAGTGGTGCTCCCGTTTTAAAATGTGGTACTTAACTTTTAACGGTCTCCGTGACATTTGAACAGAAGTTCGTCGGGCGTATGAATTCACTGTGTGTCTTAGCAACGGTTCAGGTTGGTGAGCACAGGAATTCCTAGGACCAGGTTGTCGGGAAGAGCAGCAGGCGTCCCAAATGGCATCCTATATTCCCTATATAGTGCACTACTTTTGACCACAGCCCAAAAGTAGGGCACTATATAGGGAATAGGGTGCCATTTTGGACGCAGATTCATTGTCGGTTTTAACGACCCTCCGTATTCTCACAGGTTCTCATAGGACACATAGCTTTCAGTTCAGCCTCCTCTTCAGTTCTCACCCCGAGCCCTGCCAGCTCTCTAGTCAAAACATCACCAGTCTGGAGCAAGTGTGTGAAACCAGAGGAACCCTGTGAATGGTGCTGTCTCTGTATCTCTGGTTCAGCTGCTGCAGCGGAAGCTTGAGAGAGGGACTGAAGGGGGTTTCCAAGGAAGAGGTTTTGGGTAGAAGTTGCACATAGGCACAGATCTACGATCAATTTACCCTCCCTCAAATGCTAGCGTTTGAGAGAAGGCAGGGCTGAAGTGGGCGCCTGAGGAGACTGACATTATAGTCGAGGGCTACTTCACTTCCTTTCCTATACATGTAACCCTCCCAAGAGGGACTCTCTCTCTAGAAAATGACACATCTGCACCAGATGCCTTCCCATCGTCACAGCCCAGGACTAATTAAACTATGTAGGGATATTAGCACTCGATGCACACAGCACTGTATGGCTCGATTCAATTCTGATAGATTTTATTTGTATTTATTTAACCCTCATCTTACCAGGTAGGTTGACTGAGAACACATTCTCATTTACAGCAACGACCTGGGGAATAGTTACAGGGGAGAGGATGGGGGGGGTGAATGAGCCAATTGGAAGCTGGGGATGATTAAGTGGCCATGATGGTATGAGGGGCCAGATTTGGAATTTAGCCAGGACACCGGGGTTAACACCCCTACTCTTACTATAAGTACTATGGGGAGAGAGTCAGAACCGTTTAACGTCCCATCCGAAACACAGGACCCTGTTCCCAATCACTGCCCTGGGGCATTGGGATCTTTTATTTTAGACCAGAGGAAAGAGTGCCTCCTACTGGCCCTCCAACACCACTTCCAGCAGCATCTGGTCTCCCATCCAGGGACAGACCAGGACCAACCCTGCTTAGCTTCAGAGGTAAGCCAGCAGTGGGATGCAGGGTGGTGGCTCCCTGGTACAGCACCGTTCTGTAGTTATTCTCATGCTACATGACTATTCTAATTAATCACACACAAATGCATAGCTCAGGGTATAATAACATGGAAAACAGTCCATAAGAACAGTCCGTGAGAGACTCGGAGGGCCTGGCATCTGAAACATGAGCTCATCACCTCTTACCGCCTGTCTGCCCACTGCTCTGAAATAACAACAATAGAACTGCCAACATACTCTCTCTCTCAGCTGTGAGATGGGCTCCACTAATATCAGAGGAATAGCACCAGTACTGACTGAGTACCAGTGAGGAATGATCTTTAAAATGGGGGAGAGACAGGGTTGTGATGGTTCACACAGCAAGCACTGTGTGTGTGTGTGTGTGTGTGTGTGTGTGTGTGTGTGTGAGACAGAGAGAGCGAGGGACAGCGGAGAACAACAAGAGGAGTGCCTGCACGGAGGTGTGTATGTACTGCTGTGTGTGTGTGTGTGTGTGTTTGTATACAGTAGCATAAGGAAAGAGCAGTGCATTAGAAGAAGTATATGTGGCCCTCCCTGGGTTTCCCCTCTGGTGTAAACACAGGGTGACACTGGCAGAGACAGCTGGGCTTGTCTAAACAACCCCAGGGTAAGACACTGAGGAGGGCACACAATCCTTCCCCTTAATCAGAGTTCTGTCCGACGGGCCAGTGACTCCTGTCAGAGAGAGCCTTCAGACGGGCCAGTGACTCCTGTCAGAGAGAGCCTTCAGACGGGCCAGTGACTCCTGTCAGAGAGAGCCTTCAGACGGGCCAGTGACTCCTGTCAGAGAGAGCCTTCAGACGGGCCAGTGACTCCTGTCAGAGAGAGCCTTCAGACGGGCCAGTGACTCCTGTCAGAGAGAGCCTTCAGACGGCCAGTGACTCCTGTCAGAGAGAGCCTTCAGACGGGCCAGTGACTCCTGTCAGAGAGAGCCTTCAGACGGGCCAGTGACTCCTGTCAGAGAGAGCCTTCAGACGGGCCAGTGACTCCTGTCAGAGAGAGCCTTCAGACGGGCCAGTGACTCCTGTCAGAGAGAGCCTTCAGACGGGCCAGTGACTCCTGTCAGAGAGAGCCTTCAGACGGCCAGTGACTCCTGTCAGAGAGAGCCTTATACATCATAGATACATAGAGTTCTAACTAACACACACTAGAGCAAGGCAGGGTGACAACCCCTGGCTGTCTGACTGGAGGATGAGGACTGGGGTTTAAGGAGGGGGTTTCTCTGTCCTCACGGACTCCTGACACCGTCTTGTAGCGCAGTGTTTCCCAACTCCAGTCCTCCAGTACACCCAACAGCCCAACTCCAGTCCTCCAGGTCCCCTAACAGCACACATTTTTGTTGTAGCCCCAGACAAACTCACCTGATTCAACTCACTGAGGGCTTGATGATTAGCTGGCAAGCTGAATCAGGTGTGCTTGTCCAGGGCTACAACAAAGACGTGTACCATTGGGGGTACGGGAGGACTGGGGTTGTTGTAGCGTGACTAGCGTCCCATCCTTGTTACCGGTTGAAAAAACTGATTTTGGTGTTTTCTGTGAGTTGTGCTGCCCCCATCACACCAAACTCCAAACCCTTACACAGTGCATTAGAGGTATAAAAGGAAAGCTGAAATCTTTCAAATCTGTAGTGAGTCTCAATGGAGCTTTGATTCTGGTGGAGTAAAAAGCCCTGATTCTTATGAGTTGCCAAGAGGAGTGTTGTGCCGGGCCCTGTGTAGTTCTGATAAGCCCAGAGTTCAGGGCCGGCTCTCTGGTTCTGGATACAAACAGGGTCGTGTTCATTAGCACACACTGTGGAAAAACACTTCAAAACATTGAGCAACGGAAAATGAAAAAAAGCATTTCTTATTGGACAAGTTAAGATGGTACCTTCCTGTGGCACTCGGTTTTGAACCGTTGCCATTTGTTCCGTGCCTAGTGAACACAACCCAGCTGTATGGATTCAGAGTGCTGGGGATGACCTCATCTGTCCCAGTGTTATAGGAGATAAGTTATTGGATTGTATAGGTCCATGTATATATTGTATATATACACACGTCGGGGCATATGTGCAAAGGGAACTCGAAACAATGACGAATCACTTAAAGAGTGGAAAAGATCTTCCCCAAGTCGTAACTCACAGTTAGCATAGTAATATTATGGTTGTCCATAGTAAGCTACACTATTTGCCTTTAAGTTTGTTTTTTTTGTTTTTATGTGTCTATCAGGTGAAATTAAACTGATAGGCGTTTTGGTGATTCCATTCCGTTTTTATGCATTTATTATTTACCTCAACTGTCACTAAAACGCTTCCGTAAACAAAACTTGTTCAAAGGAAATGTTTTCTTTACACAATTGGCCCTACATTGCCTAAACATCATACTGTTACCATGGTTACCCCATGGACATTCAGTCTGAAAAAGAGTCTCTCAAGCCAGAATGTTGAATACAATTATATTTACACTTACTTAACCGGTTGTCCGCGCTGTTGGTCCTTTTGACGTAGGAAGTGGAGATGAAATATCCACAGGAAAGTGTTGTTTACCCGACTTTTTGCGGAGCAGGTAGGTTCTGTCGCTTGTATTTTCAATCTCCTAACGCATCGCACGTGATGCACAATATGTAAACAATAGTCGAATATAACAGCACCTTCCCTGCAATCAGTTGAAAGTGGGACAATGGTCAGTCTGTGGTTCGGTTAAACTCAGCCATTGTTTACATATTGTGCGAGTGTTTGTCATGTGCGAATTGCTTCAGTATTGAAAATACAAAACCAGAAATACAAACCGATATACAGACCAGCATACTGAAAGTCGGGTTAATTACATTTACCTGTGGATATTTTGTTTCAGATTACGTCCAACATAAGGACAAAATCAGCAGACAGGTAAAGTAAGTTAAAAAAGTTTATTAAACATTTTGACTTTTGATGGCACTGTTGGGGAAAGCTGAGCCTACATGTTAGAGACCAGAGTAAGACTTTCACTTTCAATCATTCTAAAAAAGGGTAGGCCCTCCAATGACCAATCTCACTCACATGACTACTCCTGGACCGAATGCTGTGGTTTTTCTCAAGGGATTCCATTGTGCACTAGCCAGAATCCACCACTAAACAAAAATATTTAGTCAACTGACAGTCAGCAAAAAGTGGTAATTATAATATCTGAGATGGAGTTGTTGACATACAAAGCAAAATACAGGTATCGAGGATGTTAAGGTAGGCAAGCAGTAGGCCTGCAGATTTAGAACAATTTCGGATTATATCCAATTAACCCCGCAGGTTTTGGAGAAATTCAATTAGAAAGCTAAATTCTAACGGTGATTTAATAAAGTTATGACAGGGGACATTGAGTGTGAGGCCCCATGTTGGGGTGATGTATGGCAAACGTGTGAACTAATTGCCAACTAAACTACTCCACTGTCACTGACTCCACCTGATTAATTAGGAATTACTCAAAGGAAAGTGTGGCAGGTGCATTATTCAGGAAGTCATGACAAGATACAATGAATTGTTTCAATGCAAATAAGTTAACTACAATGTAAAAAATTATAATAAGGCAAAGTAAAGATACAAAATTCAGCTATCGAAAGTGTAATTCAGTTTGCGCACATGAGATGACTAGGCCCTACAACATTGTATTGAAAAACAATAACGCTACTTACATGAACGCATGGTAGATGAATGCCCATCCTCGTGGTCTTTCCAGTACGTTGTACAAGAAGTTCTGAAACTTTCTGTAGCGCTTGCTGGAGGCTGAGGTAGTCACCCGGGGTCCAAGACGCCCGGGCAGCGGGGTACCGAGGAGCCCGGTGCGGTGAGAAGGGTGCACGCGCTCCGGGGTCGATGGTTCGCTCCTCTCCGTATGAACAGCGGTAAGAGCCACAAACTCAACCCGCCTATCGTCGTTAGGTGCGGGGGGAACCAACATTCTAATGCCACCGTTATTTGATGGGCTCCCTAAAATGGTTAACCTATACCTATAAAAGTATTAAATGCAACGGAATTCAGTTTCAATCACCTATTTAACAGTGAGTCCATATCTACGTTGGTGATTTATCCAACTGAAATCGAAGTCATGATCAGGTTGACTGCATCGGATAATTACTTGGACTAATGACTAATTACAGAGAGTCCCACAAAATGTCATCCCTCCAATGTCGGGGTCTGGACTCTGAATTTAGTTTGTTAAATAAGTTACCTATAAATCAAGTCACCACCACAAAATACAATTGTCATGGCATTTTGACAAGTGCGGTATGTAAAAACGTAACCTTCGAGAAACATTGTTGAAACTCAAATGCAAAGTTGTCAGCGGGTTAAAGTTATTACGCTATAATTCCAAGGACCGTTAAACCTTGAACGCGAGGTGCCACGGAATGATGATTACAAGATCATTTGGCAGCGGGCCGGGGGAACTGTAACTTTATAACCTATCTTATTGCTAATTTGTATAGTCGTCCTCACATGAGCTTCTTGCTCGAAATTAGCCTATGTATAAAACATTTAAAGCCCGCAATTTAAAGCATCAAACGTTTAAAGCGGACAAGCGTATTTATTAAAGGCCTACGGTTAAATTGGGTAAATAACTATCGATTCAACATTACCGCTCTGCTCTTTTCTTAAGTTTTCTTTAGCTATTAATATTATCTTAAATCGCATATGAGGTTCGCGGCTGCACAACATGTCCACTGAACTGACACTCACTCCAGCCTCTTTTCCTGTGTGTCTCGCTGGTCGAGCGCGCTCGTGGTGAGGAGCGGCGAAGTCCGTCCGTGGGATTTCTAAAATCAGAGTCAACTCTACTCTAAACTTCTATTATTCCAGCGAGGACTCCCGTGTCACACGCAGCTGACTTGTCAGGTGGTCCAGAGAGAAACTAGAGGGACAGGTCCGTTGCGCTACCGACGACTTCGCACGCACAAACCAAAAGTATCAGGCTATCTTGAACACACGGGTTGTATGGGATGGACGCTGAGAGAGAGAGAGATTGCGCACAGTGATATTGGGGTGTGTGTAATGTTAGCTGAGTAGCAAAAGACAGGTCTATTATCTTTGAGCTAAGCGTTAATATTTTTGATGAGGCTGACAACTTTTCATTTTAGAAATAAAGATGCAAACATCACATTTATAGGGTATGTTAGTATTTGGAGTTAGATTTTTATTGTATTTTTATTGGCCACCACATTGATTGACTTGGTTGTCACGCCTTTCAGTTATCAGTGGTGACCAAATCAATTGTTTAAACTGTCTTCTGTCATGAGGCAAGGGCATTGTAGGCCTACAGAGGGAGCCTCAATGAAAATGTCATTTTATTTAACTAGGCAAGTCAGTTAAGAACTTATTCTTATTTACAATGACGGCCTACACCGGCCAAACCCGGACGATGCTGGGCCAATTGTGCGCCGCCCTATGGGACTCCCAATCACGTCCGGTTGTGATACAGCCTGGAATCGAACCAGGGGGTCTGTAGTGACGCTTCAAACACTGAGATGCAGTGCCTTAGACCGCTGCGCCACTCGGGAGCCCATGTACCCTATGTGTTTATGGTCAGTGCTATCAGGGTCCTTTGGACCTCCCACCCCTAACCTTAACCAAATCCTTACCTAACCATTTTAAATGTCAACTTCAATGGGGGGGTAGGGACATCCCAAGGATCCCTCAGCATGAACTCTTTACATTGCTTCAGAACGCACACAACAGCCTTTACAAACATAGGGCTCTGATCAAAAGTAGTGCACTGAGGGGCCTCCGGAGTGGGGCAGCGGTCTAAAGCACTGCATCACTACAGAACCGGGTTCAATCCCGGGCTGTGACCGGGAGACCCATGAGGCGGCGCACAATTGGCCCAGCGTCGTCCGGGTAAGGGGAGGGTTTGGCCGGCCGGGATGTCCTTGTCCCATCGCACTCTAGTGACTCCTGTGGCAGCCCGGGCGCATGCACGCTGACAAGGTTGCCAGTTGTACAGTGTTTCCCCCGACACATTGGTGCGGCTGGCTTCCGGGTTAAGCGAGCAGTGTGTCAAGAAGCAGTGCAGCTTGGCGGGATCGTGTTTCGGAGGACGCATGGCTCGCGACCTTCGCCTTTCCCGTATGGGAGTTGCAGTGATGGGACAAGACTGTAACTACCAATTGGATATCACGAAGTTGGGGAGAGAAAAATAAATAAACTGTATAGGCAATAGAGTGTCATTTGGGAGGTAGCCTAGTTATGCAGTGTGTGCGTTGCTTGGATACTTATTTCTGGACAATTAAGGTCAACTAAAATCTAGCAGGCTATACATCATCCTCAGACGTCACCATTGGTATGTTTCACACTAGACTCCATCCATCCTCTGCCTAGGTAAATAATGCCCTGGTTAAGTTTGCTTTGACCAAAAGCTTAGCCACAATAAAATCAGACATGCAAATGGCCCCTGAGCGTGCAGAGGCTCTCTGGAGGAGGATCTATAATCATCAACATGTGGGGATACCCCGGTACCTTAGTCATAGTGGAGAGGCCACCCCCCCTCTCCCTCTCTGTGATTCTCCAGGGGGCCAGGCGGTGACTCCTGAAGTTGAGTCGAGCGAGAGGCGCTGATAGACGGGGCTCATCTGGGCCTGCACCGGGGGATTAACATCAAAGTTTAACAGGGGAAAAGCAACCCATGGGCCCTCCACTACCCAGCACCATCTCCGCCCAGCGCTCTTAATTAACATGCAAACAGGACAGAACCGGATAGGACCGGGTCAGGCTGCATGGGCTTCTGACAACACACAACAGCTGAGCAAGGTCACAGTCAAAAAGAAGGCACAAATGTGTCATTAGCCGTCCACTAACACACAGACATGCACACATACACACAAAGACTCTCTCTCACGCTCCAATACTGTACACTTGAGAAGCCACCACAAATACACACACACACACAACAGTATCCACTGGGGTATTACACAAGCCCACACAATCATAAACACTCATTGTCCTCTTGTCTTTATCAGGATGGAATAACTTTGGGTGACATCATGTAATGTAAGGTGTCAAAGGGGACAGGTGACACCATGTAATGTAAGGTGTCAAAGGGGACAGGTGACACCATGTAATGTAAGGTGTCAAAGGGGACAGGTGACACCATGTAATGTAAGGGGTCGAAGGGGACAGGTGACACCATGTAATGTAAGGTGTCAAAGGGGACAGGTGACACCATGTAATGTAAGGGTCGAAGGGGACAGGTGACACCATGTAATGTAAGGTGTCAAAGGGGACAGGTGACACCATGTAATGTAAGGGGTCGAAGGGGACAGGTGACACCATGTAATGTAAGGTGTCAAAGGGGACAGGTGACACCATGTAATGTAAGGGGTCGAAGGGGACAGGTGACACCATGTAATGTAAGGTGTCAAAGGGGACAGGTGAGACCATGTAATGTAAGGGGTCGAAGGGGACAGGTGACACCATGTAATGTAAGGTGTCAAAGGGGACAGGTGACACCATGTAATGTAAGGGGTCGAAGGGGACAGGTGACACCATGTAATGTAAGGGGTCGAAGGGGACAGGTGACACCATGTAATGTAAGGGGTCGAAGGGGACAGGTGACACCATGTAATGTAAGGGGTCGAAGGGGACAGGTGACACCATGTAATGTAAGGGGTCGAAGGGGACAGGTGACACCATGTAATGTAAGGGGTCGAAGGGGACAGGTGACACCATGTAATGTAAGGGGTCGAAGGGGACAGGTGACACCATGTAATGTAAGGGGTCGAAGGGGACAGGTAACACCATGTAATGTAAGGGGTCGAAGGGGACAGGTGACACCATGTAATGTAAGGGGTCGAAGGGGACATGTGACACCATGTAATGTAAGGGGTCGAAGGGGACAGGTGACACCATGTAATGTAAGGGGTCGAAGGGGACAGGTGACACCATGTAATGTAAGGGGTCGAAGGGGACAGGTGACACCATGTAATGTAAGGGGTCGAAGGGGACAGGCCGACGGGCTGGCACGGTTGTGCTCTCATACCCTGCTCTCCTCTTCTCCATTCCATACCGCTCTGCTCTCGGACTGGCATTCACTCATGCCCCATAGAGCCTAGCTGAGCTCCATGAGTAGACAGCCGCACTGGGAATCTATGGGAACTTAAAAATCCCCCCACATCAGCAGTACACAGTGCAGAACTCTGCTACTCGCTCCGACGGACCCCAACAACCTTTTATATCCGCTGAGCAACTTGGAGCTTTACTTACACGTTACGCCACTTAATGGCTTTCCCAGACCACACTGTTTGGCTTCATTTAATCTTTCTTTTTTTCTCCTTCCGTTAATCTGCATGCGTTTCCTCTTTTCCCCAGATTTCACTTTATGGTAAACACCAGAGAAAAAAAGAGGGGGAAAAACACAGATACTTTTGTTGATACAGGTGTTATTTTTTGTTTTAAAAAATGTAGGGGGTAGATCAGCTTTAATATTGCAGATAGATTGTAGCTTCCATCAATGTAATTGTCTGCATCACTTCCAATCCCCCATATATATATATTTGGCAAATATATATACACTACCAGTCAAAAGTTTGGGCACACCTACTCATTCAAGGGTTTTCTTTATTTGTATTATTTTTTACATTGTACAATAATATTGAAGACATCAAAACTATGAAATAACACATATGGAATCATGTAGTAACCAAAAGTGTTAAACAAATCTAAATATATTTTATATGAGATTCTTCAAATAGCCACCCTTTGTCTTGATGACTGCTTTGCACACGCTTGGCATTCCCTCAACCAGCTTCACCTGGAATGCTTTTCCAACAGTCTTGAAGGAGTTCCCACATATGCTGAGCACTTGTTGGCTGCTTTTCCTTCGCTCTGCGGTCCGACTCATTCCAAACCATCTCAATTGGGTTGAGGTCGGGGGATTGTGGAGGCCAGGTAATCTGATGCAGCACAAAATCACTCTCCTTCTTGGTAAATCAGCCCCTACACAGCCTGGAGGTGTGTTGGGTCATTGTCCTGTTGAAAAACAAACGATAGTCCCACTAAGCCCAAACCAGATGGGATGGCGTATCGCTGCAGAATGCTGTGGTAGCCATGCTGGTTAAGTGTGCCTTGAATTCTAAATAAATCACAGACGGTGTCACCAGCAAAGCACCCCACACCATAACACCTCCTCCTCCATGCTTTACGGTGGGAAATACACATGCAGAGATCATCCGTTCACCCACACTGAGTCTCACAAAGACACAGCGGTTGGAACCAAAAATCTCAAATTTGGACTCCAGACCAAATGACACATTTCCACCGGTCTAATGTCCATTGCTTGTGTTTCTTGGCCCAAGCAGGTCTCTTCTTATTATTGGTGTCCTTTAGTAGTGGTTTCTTTGCAGCAATTTGACCCCTCTGAACAGTTGATGTTGAGATGTGTCTGTTACTTGAACTCAGTGAAGCATTTATTTGGGCTGCAATTTCTGAGGCTGTTAACTCTAATGAACTTATCCTCTGCAGCTGAGGTAACTCTGGGTCTTCCATTCCTGTGGCGGTCCTCATGAGAGCCAGTTTCATCATAGCGCTTGATGGTTTTTGCGACTGCCCTTGAAGAAAATTTGAAAGTTCTTGAAATATGCCATATTGACTGACCTTCAGGTCTTAAAGTAATGATGGACTGTCGTTTCTCTTTGCTTATTTGAGCTGTTCTTGACATAATAAGTACTTGGTCTTTTACCAAATAGGGTTATCTTCTGTATACCACCCCTACCTTGTCACAACACAACTGATTGGCTCAAACGCATTAAGAAGGAAATAAATTCCACAAATCAACTTTTAAGAAGGCACACCTGTTAATTGAAATGCATTCCAGGTGACTACCTCGTGAAACTGGTTGAGAGAATGCCAAGCGTGTGCAAAGTTGTCATCAAGGCAAAGGGTGGCTATTTGAAGAATCTCAAATATAAAATAGATTTTGATTTGTTTAAGACTTTTTTGGTTACTACATGATTCCATACAGTGAGGGAAAAAATAATTTGATCCCCTGCTGATTTTGTACGTTTGCCCACTGACAAAGAAATGATCCGTCTATAATTTTAATGGTAGGTTTATTTGAACAGTGAGAGACAGAATAACAACAAAAAATCCAGAAAAACACATGTCAAAAATTTTATAAATTGATTTGCATTTTAATGAGGGAAATAAGTATTTGACCCCTCTGCAAAACATTGCTTAGTACTTGTTGGCAAAACCCTTGTTGGCAATCACAGAGGTCAGATGTTTCTTGTAGTTGGCCACCAGGTTTGCACACATCTCAGGAGGGATTTTGTCCCACTCCTCTTTGCAGATCTTCTCCAAGTCATTAAGGTTTCGAAGGCTGACGTTTGGCAACTCGAACCTTCAGCTCCCTCCACAGATTTTCTATGGGATTAAGGTCTGGAGACTGGCTAGGCCACTCCAGGACCTTAATGTGCTTCTTCTTGAGCCACTCCTTTGTTGCCTTGGCCGTGTGTTTTGGGTCATTGTCATGCTGGAATACCCATCCACAATCCATTTTCAATGCCCTGGCTGAGGGAAGGAGGTTCTCACCCAAGATTTGACGGTACATGGCCCCGTCCATCGTCCCTTTGATGCAGTGAAGTTGTCCTGTCTCCTTAGCAGAAAAACACCCCCAAAGCATAATGTTTCCACCTCCATGTTTGACGGTGGCGATGGTGTTCTTGGGGTCATAGGCAGCATTCCTCCTCCTCCAAACACGGCGAGTTGAGTTGATGCCAAAGAGCTCCATTTTGGTCTCATCTGACCACAACACTTTAACCCAGTTCTCCTCTGAATCATTCAGATGTTCATTGGCAAACTTCAGACGGGCATGTATATGTGCTTTCTTGAGCAGGGGGACCTTGCGGGCGCTGCAGGATTTCAGTCCTTTACGGCGTAGTGCGTTACCAATTGGTTTCTTAGTGACTATGGTCCCAGCTGCCTTGAGATCATTGACAAGATCCTCCGTGTAGTTCTGGGCTGATTCCTCACCGTTCTCATGATCATTGCAACTCCACGAGGTGAGATCTTGCATGGAGCCCCAGGCAGAGGGAGATTGACAGTTATTTTGTGTTTCTTCCATTTGCGAATAATCGCACCAACTGTTGTCACCTTCTCACCAAGCTGCTTGGCGATGGTCTTGTAGCCCATTCCAGCCTTGTGTAGGTCTACAATCTTGTTCCTGACATCCTTGGACAGCTCTTTGGTCTTGGCCATGGTGGAGAGTTTGGAATCTGATTGATTGATTGCTTCTGTGGACAGGTGTCTTTTATACAGGTAACAAGCTGAGATTAGGAGCACTCCCTTTAAGAGTGTGCTCCTAATCTCAGCTCATTACCTGTATAAAAGACACCTGGGAGCCAGAAATCTTTCTGATTGAGAGGGGGTCAAATACTTATTTCCCTCATTAAAATGCAAATCAATTTATAACATTTTGACATGCGTTTTTCTGGATTTTGTTGTTGTTATTCTGTCTCTCACTGTTCAAATAAACCTACCATTAATATTATAGACTGATCATTTCTTTGTCAGTGGGCAAACGTACAAAATCAGCAGGGGATCAAATACTTTTTTCCCTCACTGTATGTGTTATTTCATAGTTTTGATGTCTTCACTATTATTCTACAATGTAGAAAATAGTAAAAATAAAGAAAAACCCTCTAATGAGTAGGTGTGTCCAAACCTTTAACTGGTACTGTACATCTATATACATATTCCTATTTTAAAATATATTTTCCTTTATTACTTTCTAACCCTACCACCCTTCCCCTAATTGGAGTAAACTAGTGAACAACAACGCTTAGGCCTCTACTTCCAGCTTATAAATACTATATACATTTTATGGACACAGTCTATTTCTCCAATAGTTCTATTTTGTTTGTTTTTAGTCCTGTCCTTCCTCTCCTCTCAACCTCTCCCATCTATTTCTGATGTCCATCCGGTTTGATTTCTATTTGCCATATCTTTCAAACTGTGCTCTTCCACAAAAGTTCTTAACCTATAAACATTTTTTCAACTGTGCTGTGATGTTTCACAAAAATTCTGAACCTTTCTATTCTCATTGTTTCTACAGATTGTAAATTGAAAATAAACATTTTTGCTAAAAGTTTTATTATATTATTGATCGATTGACTATGACTTTTCAGATCACCCAGTAGTGCTATCTGCAGGGTTATCTCCAGGTAAATATGCAATTCTTCAGCCATTCCTGGACCTGTGGCCAAAAACAAACTACATATGGACAGTACCAAAACAAATTATCTAATGATTCTGTCTCTTCGCTGCAAAATCTGCAGAGCTGGGAAGGTTGTATCCCCCATATAAATAACATTCTATTGGTTGCAAGAATTTTGTATAATAATTTAATTGAAAAATTCTAAGTTTTGAATCCGGCGTCGTTTTGCGTATCAGTTCATAAACCCTGTGCCATGGAATCGGTACGTCAAAAATATCTTCCCAACTATTTTGTAATCTATATGGCACAGCTGTCAATCTTTTGGTCCTTAAATAAAACTGGTATACTTTTTTATTTATCACTGTTTTCTTTAACCAATTATGGTCTTTAATGCAGGGCCGACAGACAAGTTCCTTACTTTTTCCCCCTTCCACTTTCCTCTTCCATTTTTGCGTTAATGCTGCAATTAGTTGGTTGTAATTTTGGGTAAAGCAGACATTTCCATATGTTCTTGTTAGCTGCATGTGCAACATAACTCCACCAGTCCTACCTATGATATCATTTACGAAGATTATACTTTTTTTCAAAAAAGTATGTTTTTTTTAATCAATTAGTATATTTGAGTTTAACCACAATATTTGTTGTATTATTTTTTCTGTCGTTTCTGGTGGATGAAATTGAAATTGCAACCAACTTTCTATGGCTTGTTTTAGAAATAGTGATATTTGGGAGATTATTTCCTTTTCAAATAACTGAAAGTGAGAGGTTGTAATCTGAATAAAGGGAAAAAGGCCATTCTTGAACACAGGGTGAGACATTCTTACTAATTTGCTAGAGAACCAGTTCGGATTTAAGTATAACTTGTGTATGACTGAAGCCTTTAGTGAGAGGCCTAATGCTTTAATATTTAATAATTTCTGCCCTCCGAATTCATATTCATTATATAAATAGGCCCGTTTAATTTTGTCTGGCTTGCCGTTCCAAATAAAATGGAATATTTTTTTACCATATCATTTAAAAAACTGTTCGCTAGGTGTAGGCAAGACCATAAGTAAGTATTACTAAAGAGTTAATCAGGGTGATTTTTCCACAAATAGACAGGTATTTACCTTTCCATGGTAGCAAGATCTTATCTATTTTTGTTGTTGTGTTTGTTGCTTAATGTTTTGATAGGCTTGGTAGTAGTCTTTGGAGAGATGCTGCTATCATTTAGCCTACACCTGAACTGGGGGTGACATTTCTTCTAAATCCACTAAGATTCACGTAGACATACTAAATGCCAAACACACAATTGTAACATTTTACAGAGAACACTATTGTAACACACTATTGTAACATTAACAGAAAATGAATTTAAAATAGTTTAAACAAGAACTAACTAATTTAACGGTCAGTCTGTCTGAATCGCAAGGTCACAGTCGGATGGGTGGAGGCCTCAACCACCACCAGCACATTCATTACCCGTGAAAATAGCTTTTGTACCTTGCTGTGGCAGTGTGAAGTAGCCTACTTTCCTTTTCCTGCTTCATACCAGGAAAAGAGGAGGAGAGAGTGGGAGGAAGGTTGGTTGTTCCAAAACAAATCTCACGTCACGTGCCTCCACTCCCCTAGCATATCTGCCCCGGGCCCCAGACGGCCCTCCGGTCCACTAGCATATCTTCCCCGGGCCACAGACGGCCCTCCGGTCCACTAGCATATCTTCCCCGGTCCACAGACGGCCCTCCGGTCCACTAGCATATCTTCCCCGGTCCACAGATGGCCCTCCACTATAAAAAGTCAGGCTGAACCACACACGAGCTAGGGGTGTGTGTGTGTGTGTGTGTGTGTGTGTGTGTGTGTGTGTGTGTGTGTGACCTGCACAGCTCAAACTCTGGACTCCCAACAATTGTGCCGTCTGTAGACAGAGACAACTCCGGACCTTATTTTTCTTTCTTGTAAAGAGATAACAGATAGTTCCTTGCGTCATGTCTTTTTGCTCCTGATTTGACCAGAGCCACGCAGCTTTGTCCAGTTTGAAACAGGCCAAGTAGTCTTCATAAAACACTGCTAAGAAACAGTTAAAGCCCTTAAATACAATCACCCTATTATCAGATTATTCCATTTATGTACATCATGTACTACATTATGTCCATACTAGACTGCTACATGCTAAATGAATCCCACTGGTTGGTTAATCATGGATTGACCCCTGACCTTCGGCCTTGTAAAGGTGATGCTTGAATAACCACAGAGTGACAAGATCTCCCACAACTCAAAGAAGATAAAGACCATCAAACACATCATGGACCAGAATCTATCTAACTCAAAGTCAACTCGTCTTAATAAGGTCTAGTATGGTTAAGTTGGTGGGATGAGCTGGTGTGGCGGCCGCAGCACAAGTTCCAGGTTGTGCAGCACAAGTTCCAGGTTGTGCGTCCCAAATTTGCTCCCGATTCCCATAGGGCTCTGGTCAAAAGTAGCGCACTATATAGGGAATAGAGTGCCACTTGGGACGTCGCAACCAATGTGGAGCCAGAGCAGTCGGTCGTAATTCATCTCTCCAAAGTTCCCTTGATCTAAGCGGACAGGGCAGCAAAGAAAAATACCGTTGGTCAATCCTATTCACGCTCGGCTTAAACTCAAACATTTCTCACAATCCTCATTGCCCCTTATTAGACAGAGGCAAGCATGAGTCTGTACTCATTAATGCAGTTATTGTTCAGTGATTTAAATCGATTAGAACGGGAATGGGTCCCAATCTACAAGTAGGCTTATGGACCGGAATAGCGTCACTGTTTACCTGTTACATAACACAAACGGTTTCCAGCCCTCAAACTCTCACTGACCCAACAAAAAACCTAGCACTATTATCTGACAGACCGATTTTAATTGTGGAGAGCACTCAAAACTAAAAGGTAGGGCTAATCTTCTCATTAGCTAGACGTTAGACTCACTGGGCCGCTTGGGGAGGTTAGCAATAAGTACAACCAGGAGTTTTTCCATGGTCAGTCACGCAGACAGGAATAACTCCTGGCCCTACTCATACGTTGTTAGATACTACTGCACTGTTTGAGCTAGAAACACAAGCATTTCGCTACACCCGCAATAATACCTGCTAAATATGTGTATGTGACCAATACAATTTGATTTGGATTATAGACAGGGCCCAATTAATAATAAATCATTCTTATTGGGAAATATCTAAGATATATTTAAACATTAATTGTTGTTGACAAATTGCGGTCTATGTGACCAATTCTTCGAGGTAAGTGAGGGAACTATGCGTCTCACTCTCCCTGTATTTCTGTCCCAGCCTAATTACCTCTTTTCCTTTTAAGATTTAGGTCGGATAAGGAATGACGTCTGATCTCCAAAGTGCTGAGCCGTCTCCAGCCAACTAACTCGTGATTCCATTGTTACCTGCTTGCCCTTTCACAGCGAACAGCTCTTTCCAGAAGTAGAGAAGTGAGAAAGAAAAAAACAGTAGGACCTACAGTATATTGTTCTGCTCTTGAAGCATGATCCTCTAGGGGTGGACATTGTATGGATAAGTTAACCCAGAGTCGCCCCCTTGTGGCCATAGTGCTTACTTTCTTAGGTACATCACTCCCCAGGGCGCATAGGCCATCGACGACACTTCTCGATCGCACTCTGTTCTGGGCTCTTCTCAATCTCGTTCCATCACATGCCGGGTCTTTTGGCGTCTGCTTCAAGCTCCCACCTCCAGGTGTTTCGTGGGCGCTCTCTTTTCCATTTCCCTTGTGGGTTTCAGGATAGTTTGTCTGTCGATGTTGGAGGCCATAGAGAGCTATATTAAAATCTGACAGTTGTAGAGTGCATTGACACAGTGGACCCATATCTTGAAGTGATATTTGTCAAGAAATTCCTACTCAATAACTTGTACATCATGTATCACAATCAAGTCCAACCTATTCCGACTGATAAATACTATAGGTACGTTTACATCCAGATGGCGACAGATTTTCATACAAATATTCTAAAATCCCCATTAAGAAAACATGCGCATGTTTCCACGAAATGGATTTGTTGCAGAAAAAAATCAGTGCGCGATGAAGTAGTGCACACAATGTACTTTTTCGCTTTAGTTTTCATGTACCAAATAAAAATTGGTATACGGTTGAAAAACTTTTTTTTATTTATTTTATTAATTTTCTCACAAACCCAAAGTTTGCTTACAAAAAAGAACAAAAATAAAATGTGTACCTATCTATTGCATATCATGCTGGCAGTTTAAACTACATGCAAAACGACAACACTAAGAACAACTATGATAATGATCATTACTAAGTAAGAAAGGGGAGGAGGGAGAGGGATGGTCATTTCAAAAACAAACCTTGACAAGTTACAACTGGTATTAAGAAAAGGCTCTAAAAAGGAGTCTTTGCTCCAGTGGAGTCTTTTTTTTTTTTTTTACATGAGGCTTTCTCTAATAGCAGGGAAGGAGAACCAAAAACCTCTCTGGATAGGGGAAAGAGAGACTGCATATAAGGCAGAGAAAGGCCTAACCACTCCCTGCTCTAAGAATGATAGTGCTCAGTGTGGTGATTCATGAAGAGATGAGAGAGGGGGAAGGAAGAGAGATGGAAGAGGGGGCTCTGAAGAGGTGAGTATGATTACTGGGCCACAGGGAAGATATACTGCACAATATTGAACAACGAGACACACACGTTCACACAGGGGTCTTACATACTAAATACAAACTATCATACAGTTAGAAGCCCTTTCATCGATGGCATGTCTTGTCAATGTGAAAAAAACTAAGAGGAACTAACAACAAACTCTTAATTGACCCATCATGACTGGTGTGAGGCTTTCATACAATTTACAATTAATTATTGTGCGCTAGTTTAGAGTATGGCTTTATAGTTTTTTATTTTAAAAGTCTACACATTAAGATTTTACAACGCAAGCGCATGATTCATGTTCTCTTGTAGACCAAACAAGCGCCAAGCCTTCCATAGGATTCATCCCAAATTGCACTCTATTCCTTATATGGTGAACTACTTTTGACCAGGGCCCTAAAGGCCGTGGTCAAAAAGTGTGCATTATATAGGGAACAGGGTGCCATTTGGGACGCAGACAGAGAACATAACATAAAAGACACCCCTATACGGTGTACTTCACAGAGAGACAGAAGACATACAGATTTTACATCAACGGTTGACAGACTGAGGAAAAACAGAGAATTGGTCACTAAAAAGGAGGAGAGGGGTCCTGGAGGATACAGCGTTTGGATACCCTGTGTGTGGCTGTCGTGAATGGCACTAGGTGAGGCCTTTCTGGGGAACGTATCAGGTGAGTGTGGGTGACTGGAGGAACTAACAGAGGCAGAGAGATGATATGACATGGGAATGAGAGGGAGTTGTAGGGCAGTCCCTTTGGTATCTGACCCAGTGCACTGAATAAAGAACAGTTGTTGTCAGAGAGTCCCTTGTAAGTATCATGTCATAGACCAGTGTATTGAATGAGAGTGAGGTACATCCCAAATTGCACCCTATTCCCTATATAGTGTGTAGGGAATAGGGTGCCATTTGAGACACATCCTAGGAGGTCCCTTGGCTGTTTGAGCCAGTTGCCCTTATGGATGGTAGCAGGTGGTGTGGTCAATGGTCGGGTGGTCAGGCGGATGCTTCCGGAGCCTCAGTCTGCGCTGACCTGCGTGGTGACCTGTCCGTCGGCCGTCTGATTGGTGGACTGGATGAACATGGGCTGGCTCAGGTCCTGTCCCGCCGGCATCGTCACCTGCTGAATCTGATACAACTGCTGTAAGGACACAGAGGGAGAGGGTGAGAGCGAGAAGAGGGTGTGTGTACGTGTGTGTGTGTGTACGTGTGTGTGTGTGTACGTATGTGACAGGAGTGAGAGATGTTAGTCTTACCTGTCCATCAGTAAACTGGTTGAATTGCTGCTGTCCTTGCTCCGTCTGTGTAATCTGAGAACAAACCAGAGAGCGAGAGAGAGAGAGAGGAGTCAGTCATTCACACAGTGGTTCCCACAGCCACTATTAAAACCTACACCTCTGTTCAAATGCAACTGAAGGCAATGGACAATATAGAAGTCAATTCATGAAACAATATAGAAAATACACAGAATCGTATAATTTTTATTGGTTACTACATTAACGTTATTTTATATACTAGTATAGTGATACCAAACCAGAGACTACATTACAGAGGTCTACATACATCTGATGCGATACTATAGATTGAAAAGGTTCCTGTTCAGTACCTGTACCTGCTGAGTGTTACCCAGCGTCTGGATCTGTCCCTGAACCACCTGTGTGCCAGAGACAGGCTGTGCCAGCCGGATGTACTGCAACTGACCAGTGTTCAGCTGCACCTGCACACAGCCACCACACGGGGGAGACAAACACCCACTTTAGGCTGGGAAGGTCATAGATACACAACACAGAGTGTCATTATGATCGTTGAGCTAGTTAGTTAAGAGTGTCAAAATGGGGGAGAGGGAGGTTCACCAGCTCTCTACAGTGTGTTTGGAGATTGATCTCCAACATTTAACTTAAGAAAATGTGTTGTATTAATTTCATCACAAAATTTGAAATGATTAAACTTTTTCCGGTAAGGTCATTCGAGGAGAGACTTCCCACCTCCATTCCTCCCATCTCAAGGACCCTTCCTCTCTCACTCCCTCCACCCATCATTCATCCCTCCCCCATCATCCTCCCTTCTTTCTTCCATCCATCCCCCTCCCCTCTCCTCTCCCTCTCTTACTGGTATCTGCTGGATCTCGGCGGAGTTGGTGAGGATCTGCTGCATGACCTGCATGGTCTGTCCTGACTGCACCGTCTGGGTCTGGCCCTGTGACGATGCCTGTACTATCTGGACCTGCTGGTCCCCAACCTGCATGGTCATTGGAGCACTCTGGTGGTGGGGGTGGGAGAGGGAGAGGGGGAATGTTCATTGTTAAACAACTGGTGAGAGTTTGGTGACTGTGACATGTAATGATTGACATTGGGCTGGAAAACCTGTAGATTACAGTTAGGCCCAGAGTGGGGCCACAGAGAGAGAGAGAGAGCAATGACAAGGCAGGGTTTAACCCCCCCCCATCCTACAAGCAGACAGACGATGGTGTGATAGTGTCAGGCAACCCAGTCTCTCCAGGAACAGCTGATCAGATCTGACTAACACCCCTGATAATAAAAAAATCAAAACGTTGTTTTTAATGAGCCAGCTGCTGCTGAGAGACAGGAGGGCTCTTGGGGGGGGTAAACTCAGTGAACTAGTGATGCAGCCAAACACAAGCTTCCTCCTAATCTTCCTGATTAAATGTGGAGGGGTGCCCTCCAGGGTGAAATTTTCACTAGGATCAGCTTCGCCTCCCCAATCCTAACCATAACCATTTAGTGGGAGAAATGAAAAACTGATCCAAGATCAGCGTCCAGGGGCAACTTTACCCCACACTGAGGGGTGCTGGGCTGGGAGGGGGCTTCAGATAGGGGCTGGGAGGGGGCTTCAGATAGGGGCTGGGAGGGGGCTTCAGATAGGGGCTGGGAGGGGCTTCAGATAGGGGCTGGAAGGGGGCTTCAGATAGGGGCTGGGAGGGGCTTCAGATAGGGGCTGGGAGGGGCTTCAGATAGGGGGGCTGGAAGGGGGCTTCAGATAGGGGCTGGAAGGGGGCTTCAGATAGGGGCTGGGAGGGGGGCTTCAGATAGGGGCTGGGAGGGGGCTTCAGATAGGGGCTGGGAGGGGGCTTCAGATAGGGGCTGGGAGGGGGCTTCAGATAGGGGCTGGGAGGGGGCTTCAGATAGGGGCTGGAAGGGGGCTTCAGATAGGGGCTGGAAGGGGGCTTCAGATAGGGGCTGGAAGGGGGCTTCAGATAGGGGCTGGGAAGGGGCTTCAGATAGGGGCTGGGAGGGGCTTCAGATAGGGGCTGGGAGGGGGCTTCAGATAGGGGCTGGAAGGGGGCTTCAGATAGGGGCTGGGAGGGGGCTTCAGATAGGGGGCTGGGAGGGGGCTTCAGATAGGGGCTGGGAGGGGCTTCAGATAGGGGCTGGGAGGGGGCTTCAGATAGGGGCTGGGAGGGGCTTCAGATAGGGGCTGGGAGGGGGCTTCAGATAGGGGCTGGGAGGGGCTTCAGATAGGGGCTGGGAGGGGGCTTCAGATAGGGGGCTGGAAGGGGGGCTTCAGATAGGGGCTGGAAGGGGCTTCAGATAGGGGCTGGGAGGGGGCTTCAGATAGGGGGCTGGGAGGGGGCTTCAGATAGGGGCTGGGAGGGGGGCTTCAGATAGGGGCTGGGAGGGGGCTTCAGATAGGGGCTGGAAGGGGGCTTCAGATAGGGGCTGGGAGGGGGCTTCAGATAGGGGCTGGGAGGGGGCTTCAGATAGGGGCTGGAGGGGGCTTCAGATAGGGGGCTGGGAGGGGGCTTCAGATAGGGGCTGGGAGGGGCTTCAGATAGGGGCTGGGAGGGGGCTTCAGATAGGGGCTGGGAGGGGGGCTTCCAGATAGGGGCTGGGAGGGGGCTTCAGATAGGGGCTGGGAGGGGGCTTCAGATAGGGGGCTGGAAGGGGGCTTCAGATAGGGGCTGGGAGGGGGCTTCAGATAGGGGCTGGGAGGGGGCTTCAGATAGGGGCTGGAAGGGGGGCTTCAGATAGGGGCTGGGAGGGGCTTCAGATAGGGGCTGGAAGGGGGGCTTCAGATAGGGGCTGGGAGGGGGGCTTCAGATAGGGGCTGGGAGGGGGCTTCAGATAGGGGCTGGGAGGGGGCTTCAGATAGGGGCTGGGAGGGGGCTTCAGATAGGGGCTGGGAGGGGGCTTCAGATAGGGGCTGGGAGGGGGCTTCAGATAGGGGCTGGGAGGGGGCTTCAGATAGGGGCTGGGAGGGGGCTTCAGATAGGGGCTGGGAGGGGGGCTTCAGATAGGGGGCTGGAATGGGGCTTCAGATAGGGGCTGGGAGGGGGCTTCAGATAGGGGCTGGGAGGGGGCTTCAGATAGGGGCTGGGAGGGGCTTCAGATAGGGGCTGGGAGGGGCTTCAGATAGGGGCTGGGAGGGGGCTTCAGATAGGGGCTGGGAGGGGGCTTCAGATAGGGGCTGGGAGGGGGCTTCAGATAGGGGCGGGGGGGCTGAGGAGGGCTGTTTACCGTGATGGGTGTGCCCTGTGACTGGGCTACCTGCACCTGCTGTAACTGTTGCATTGTGGCCCCCTGCAGCACCTGAAGAGGGGAGGGAGGAGGGAGGAGAGAGAGAGGAAGCTTTACAAAGATGACTACGAGCACATGCAGAGCGCACAGGAACACACACACACATACAGTACAGACAGGTGTCGTCAGATCACACACACACACAACAATGAGCATGTGAGCACAATGAAATGCTGCATAGAGCAGAAGTGATGTATGTGCAGAATCAATGGAGGAATAGCAGCTGTGAAATCCAGGTATAGTGAAGTTAATGAAGATGTATCCTACAGTAGGAAATGGTAGTTATATTAATATAAAGATGTATCCTACAGTAGGAAATTTAGGTTTTGTTTCCTAACAGATCAGTCCATTAGGGACTTTGTGACCTGAGAGGGCATGTGACAGAACTGGTGCAACAGTGACGACTAGTGACACAAAGCTCTTTGCAGGCAAGTCTGGAGACACACACACACGATTTAGGATCTCTCTCTATTCACCCTCCTCCCTCGCTCTCAATCTCCAGATATCTCCCGCTTTCAAAAATCACACTTTATCCGCCTGTTCTTCTGATCCTTCCATCCCTCCAACCCCTGGTCTCTTGACTGTTACCCAGTAGTGATGCACCCTGGACTAGTCATCTATTCTAAGGTGCCAGTCATGTGGTGACCTTTCCTGCTCTGCTCTGTGACTAAGTGGACTGCAGTAGCAGCAGCAGTAACAGCTCAGCCTGACTGTGGAACTGCGACAGCTCAACAAACGTAAGGCAGCCTGCTGAAGCAGCACTGATCAGCCAGGAGAGAGAACACACTAGACAGATAGTACGGGGGGGAGAAAGAGAGAGACAGAGAGAAAAGAATGGAGAAGAGAAAGAGAACAAAAAAGAAAAAGACAGACTAGGGATGAGGGGACCAGGGAAGAAGACAGACTAGGGATGAGGGGACCAGGGGAGAAGACAGACTAGGGATGAGGGGACCAGGGAAGAAGACAGACTAGGGATGAGGGGACCAGGGATGAAGACAGACTAGGGATGGAGGGACCAGGGATGAAGACAGACTAGGGATGAGGGGACCAGGGGAGAAGACAGACTAGGGATGAGGGGACCAGGGGAGAAGACAGACTAGGGATGAGGGGACCAGGGGAGAAGACAGACTAGGGATGAGGGGACCAGGGAAGAAGACAGACTAGGGATGAGGGGACCAGGGATGAAGACAGACTAGGGATGAGGGGACCAGGGATGAAGACAGACTAGGGATGAGGGGACCAGGGGAGAAGACAGACTAGGGATGAGGGGACCAGGGGAGAAGACAGACTAGGGATGAGGGGACCAGGGAAGAAGACAGACTAGGGATGAGGGGACCAGGGATGAAGACAGACTAGGGATGAGGGGACCAGGGAAGAAGACAGACTAGGGATGAGGAGACCAGGGAAGAAGACAGATTAGGGATGAAGACAGACTAGGGATGAGGGGACCAGGGGAGATGACAGACTAGGGATGAGGGGACCAGGGGAGAAGACAGACTAGGGATGAGGGGACCAGGGAAGAAGACAGACTAGGGATGAGGGGACCAGGGAAGAAGACAGACTAGGGATGAAGAAAGACTAGGGATGAGGGGACCAGGGATGAAGACAGACTAGAGATGAGGGGACCAGGGAAGAAGACAGACTAGGGATGAGGGGACCAGGGGAGAAGACAGACTAGGGATGAGGGGACCAGGGGAGAAGACAGACTAGGGATGAAGACAGACTAGGGATGAGGGGACCAGGGAAGAAGACAGACTAGGGATGAGGGGACCAGGGATGAAGACAGACTAGGGATGAGGAGACCAGGGAAGAAGACAGATTAGGGATGAAGACAGACTAGGGATGAGGGGACCAGGGGAGATGACAGACTAGGGATGAGGGGACCAGGGGAGAAGACAGACTAGGGATGAGGGGACCAGGGAAGAAGACAGACTAGGGATGAGGGGACCAGGGAAGAAGACAGACTAGGGATGAAGAAAGACTAGGGATGAGGGGACCAGGGATGAAGACAGACTAGAGATGAGGGGACCAGGGAAGAAGACAGACTAGGGATGAGGGGACCAGGGGAGAAGACAGACTAGGGATGAGGGGACCAGGGGAGAAGACAGACTAGGGATGAAGACAGACTAGGGATGAGGGGACCAGGGATGAAGACAGACTAGGGATGAGGGGACCAGGGAAGAAGACAGACTAGGGATGAAGACAGACTAGAGATGAGGGGACCAGGGAAGAAGACAGACTAGGGATGAGGGGACCAGGGGAGAAGACAGACTAGGGATGAGGGGACCAGGGAAGAAGACAGACTAGGGATGAGGGGACCAGGGAAGAAGACAGACTAGGGATGAGGGGACCAGGGATGAAGACAGACTAGGGATGAGGGGACCAGGGAAGAAGACAGACTAGGGATGAGGGGACCAGGGATGAAGACAGACTAGGGATGAGGGGACCAGGGGAGAAGACAGACTAGGGATGAGGGGACCAGGGAAGAAGACAGACTAGGGATGAGGGGACCAGGGAAGAAGACAGACTAGGGATGAGGGGACCAGGGAAGAAGACAGACTAGGGATGGAGGGGGGGGTGGACCAGAAATTAAGACAGACTAGGGATGGGGGGGACCAAACAGACTAGGGATGAGGGGGCAACCCACCCATCTGGTTACCTAGATGTTCCTCCTCTTCAGAGAGAAGTACAGTAGAGGGGTGGAGAGCAGTCTCACAGGGACTCCCAGCTATACAAGCAGTGGTACAGAGCCATTTGATCTGCACACTTCAGTCACTCCCCTCTCTTCAGTCACTGCTTGTATAGCTGGGAGTGTGGGGGTGCTGAGTGTGTACGGTCAATCATCCCTGCTGGTGGGAAAGAGTTGAGGCCAGAGTGGGGATCGGCTGTGCTTACCAAGGATAATATCAATAAAATCCACTGTTAATACTGTTATTACCCCATTCACACCATTTCATAGTGGACTTCACAGGGTTGGAGAGGGTTGTTGACTGGGAGTGTTAGGAGAGCTTGTGTTCTGCAGGCTGTGTCATGGTGTGTTAAACTTAAGCAATAAGGCCCGAGGGAGTGTGGTTTATGGCCAATATACCACGGCTAAGGGCTGTTCTTAAGCATGACACAACGCGGAGTGCCTGGATACAGCCCTTAGCCGTGGTATATTGGCCATATACCACAAACTCCCGAGGTGCCTTATTGCTATTATAAACTGGTTACCAACGTAATTAGAGCAGTAAAAAATACATGTTTTGTCAGACCCCTGGTATACGGTCTGATATACCACGGCTGTCAGCCAATACGCATTCAGGGCTTGAACCACCCAGTTTATAATATGCCTTTGCCTACGCTGTATGGTGGTACTGGTTATTTGTGGTCTGTGTGGTGCGTTGTGTGTGTGTGTGTCTGTTCTCCAGCGTACCTGTCCTTGCTGTGGCTGTGCGATGATGATCTGTCCAGGCTGGATGGTGGTAGCCTGTTGTGCTGTGGCCTGTTGGCCCTGGACCTGGCCCTGGACCTGGCCTGGCTGCTGAGCCAGGGTGAAGTAGTACTGGACCGGCTCTGCTGGGGCCACCGACTGACGCACCTCCTCCTGTACACACACACAGGAAGAGAGAGCGACAAAGAGCAAGACCGGGAGAGAGCGAGAGAGAGTAAGAATGGAAGAGAGAGAGCAAGAGAGAGAGAGACCGAGAGAGAGACAGGAAGAGAGAGAGAGCGAGGGGGGGAGAGCGAGAGCGAGAGAGAGAAAGAGAGGATAACAGAGTGAAAGGAAGAGAGAGAGGCCTATCAGTCCATTACATCGCCATGAATTATTTTGTCAGCGTAATACAATAGGTGAGAGGTCCAATAAATAACTGATAAGCTCTGGATGAGTAATGTGATTCTGAATGGAGGATGTGTCCCAAAGGGCACCATATTACCTAGGTAGTGCACTACTTTTGAACAGGACCCTATGGGTCTGCCCTATAGGCCCTGGTCAAAAGTAGTGCACTTTATAGGGTGCCATTTGGGACACAGCCAGAGCATCCATTACTTTCCCATTTTATTAGTCTTATGTACGGAATACACATGGTATACATCGTCCAACGAAATGCTTACTTGCAGGTTCCTTCTCGACAATGCAACAATAAGAAAAGATAAGAATACGAATATAAAGTAAATGCATTAGCACTGTGATAATCACAGTGGAAAACACTCAGGCTCAAGGCCTTACGGGTATTTGTCAGGACAATGGATTTTCACAACCTAACAACAAAATGTTTCACAAGAACTCTTCTGACTGAAAGGGATCATTTCCATTCATAAAAAACAAGGCCTTGATACACTATTGAGAATGTTCTAATCATAAACTGTGAATGGAAAGCTAATTTAGTGACACATTGGAAATTTGGTCAACCATTAACTAGGCACAGAGGTTACATGCTTGTTTTCATAATATACAGCCAAGAATCACTGCCAGTTAATGAAATGCCACAGCGATACAAGCTTCCATGCTTCTTTGTGCTCCGAAGTATACTAAAGGCCTCGTCCTCATCAGAAGTACAGGGTAACAGTTCCCTAAAAGCTACTGGTTGGTTGATCTTCCAGGGGTAGCGTAGAAGGTAGCCGATTCCCCGTCACCAGAAGCGTAAACACCCCTCTCCCAGCTCGATGATGTCACAGCTGAGAGTGTAGGATGTTTACACCCCTGGCCACAGATCTGGTGAACTAGTGTATTGATCTACGGATCTACTGATAGAATACCATCATTTTAGGTAAGTCACAACTTAGAAATGCTTGGGAGGCCCTGCCTAGTCTAAAACATGTACCACCATCAAACTGAGTTAGGACTGTAATGTGGCAGAGGGCATCAGTTAACACAGTGGTGATTATGTTGATAGTGATTACATGCTATGGGGTATTGGTGGTAGTGTTGGAGATTAGAGGCTATGGTGGTGTATTGGTGGTATGGTTGAGGGATGTTGGAGGTAAGGGGCAGCCAGACGCTGCAAACATCCGACTGAAAGCCCTCGCTGACCGAACAACAGCTTCCAGTCAAGGATGTTTACAGCGCCTCCAGTCTGCCAGAAGTGGTACTACACCCTGCCGGGGTACTGAAATGAAATGCAGATGGACACACACACACTACCTGTCGTTTGGGGGGCTTGAGCTCATCCCGGGGCACGATGTCGATGAGGAAGTCAAACTGGTCGAACTTTGTTATCGCCATGGCAATGTCATTCCTCTGCAACACAGGATAAGAGTTGAGGGTGAACATTAGGCTCCTCATTCAGTATATGCAGAAACTAGACTAAATATAAAAACGGCTTTCCACTTCTGCTGCTATCTCCAAATATAGCCTTTTTGAAAACGATTGAAGAAAATACAGTTTATATAAACTTCTAGGTCAAACTCGAACATTCTGCAGCTCTGTAAATAATACTAAAAGGAGCTTGCTCACAGTGGAACTGTAAAAGGCTTTGCCTACTTCAACCACACAACATTCACTAGTGATGGACAAGGGGGGGGAAAAAAATCAATAGTTACATATAGCAATATTTGTTTGGATAATATATCGATACTTTGACTCCAAGTATTGATTAGTAAAAAGTGTATATACATTGGGGAGAACAAGTATTTGATACACTGCCGATTTTGCAGGTTTTACTACTTACAAAGCATGTAGAGGTCTGTAATGTTTATCATAGGTACACTTCAACTGTGAGAGACGGAATCTAAAACAAAAATCCAGAAAATCACATTGTATGATTTTGAAGTAATTAATTTGCATTTTATTGCATGAAATAAGTATTTGATACATCAGAAAAGCATAACTTAATATTTGGTACAGAAACCTTTGTTTGCAATTACAGAGATCATACGTTTCCTGTAGGTCTTGACCAGGTTTGCACACACTGCAGCAGGGATTTTGTCCCACTCCTCCATACAGACCTTCTCCAGATCCTTCAGGTTTCGGGGCTGTCGCTGGGCAATACGGACTTTCAGCTCCCTCCAAATACTTTCTATTGGGTTCAGGTCCGGAGACTGGCTAGGCCACTCCTTGAGATGCTTCTTACGGAGCCACTCCTTAGCTGCCCTGGCTGTGTGTTTCGGGTCGTTGTCAGGCTGGAAGACCCAGCCACGAGCCATCTTCAATGCTCTTACTGAGGGAAGGAGGTTGTTGGCCAAAATCTCGCAATACATGGCCCCATCCATCCTCCCCTCAATACGGTGCAGTCGTCCTGTCCCCTTTGCAGAAAAGCATCCCCAAAGAATGATGTTTCCACCTCCATGCTTCACGGTTGGGATGGTGTTCTTGGGGTTGTACTCATCCTTCTTCCTCCAAACACGTTGAGTGGAGTTTAGACCAAAAAGCTCTATTTTTGTCTCATCAGACCACATGACCTTCCCCCATTCCTCCTCTGGATCATCCAGATGGTCATTGGCAAACTTCAGACGGGCCTGGACATGCGCTGGCTTGAACAGGGGGACCTTGCGTGCACTGCAGGATTTTAATCCATGACGGCGTAGTGTGTTACTAATGACTTTCTTTGAGACTGTCCCAGCTCTCTTTAGGTCATTGACCAGGTCCTGCCGTGTAGTTCTGGGCTGATCCCTCACCTTCCTCATGATCATTGATGCCCCACGAGGTGATATCTTGCATGGAGCCCCAGACCGAGGGTGATTGACCGTCATCTTGAACTTCTTCCATTTTCTAATAATTGCGCCAACAATTGTTGCCTTCTCACCAAGCTGCTTGCCTATTGTCCTGTAGCCCATCCCAGCCTTGTGCAGGTCTACAATTTTATCCCTGATGTCCTTACACAGCTCTCTGGTCTTGGCCATTGTGGAGAGGTTGGAGTCTGTTTGATTGAGTGTGTGGACAGGTGTCTTTTATACAGGTAACGAGTTCAAACAGGTGCAGTTAATTCAGGTAATGAGTGGAGAACAGGAGGGCTTCTTAAAGAAAAACTAACAGGTCTGTGAGAGCCGGAATTCTTACTGGTTGGTAGTTGATCAAATACTTATGTCATGCAATAAAATGCAAATGAATTACTTTAAAAAATCATACAATGTGATTTTCTGGATTTTCGTTTTAGATTCCGTCTCTCACAGTTGAAGTGTACCTATGATAAAAATTACAGACCTCTACATGCTTTGTAAGTAGGAAAACCTGCAAAATCGGCAGTGTATCAAAATATATATATATATATATATATATATATATATATATATATATATATATATATATATATATATATATATATATATATATATATATATATATATATACACACATATACACACACACACACAGTGGGGGAAAAAAGTATTTAGTCAGCCACCAATTGTGAAAGTTCTCCCACTTAAAAAGATGAGAGAGGCCTGTAATTTTCATCATAGGTACACGTCAACTATGACAGACAAAATGAGAAAAAAAATCCAGAAAATCACATTGTAGGATTTTTTATGAATTTATTTGCAAATTATGGTGGAAAATAAGTATTTGGTCAATAACAAAAGTTTCTCAATACTTTGTTATATACCCTTTGTTGGCAATGACACAGGTCAAACGTTTTCTGTAAGTCTTCACAAGGTTTTCACACACTGTTGCTGGTATTTTGGCCCATTCCTCCATGCAGATCTCCTCTAGAGCAGTGATGTTTTGGGGCTGTCGCTGGGCAACACGGACTTTCAACTCCCTCCAAAGATTTTCTATGGGGTTGAGATCTGGAGACTGGCTAGGCCACTACAGGACCTTGAAATGCTTCTTACGAAGCCACTCCTTCGTTGCCCAGGCGGTGAGTTTGGGATCATTGTCATGCTGAAAGACCCAGCCACGTTTCATCTTCAATGCCCTTGCTGATGGAAGGAGGTTTTCACTCAAAATCTCACGATACATGGCCCCATTCATTCTTTCCTTTACACGGATCAGTCGTCCTGGTCCCTTTGCAGAAAAACAGCCCCAAAGCATGATGTTTCCACCCCCATGCTCCACAGTAGGTATGGTGTTCTTTGGATGCAACTCAGCATTCTTTGTCCTCCAAACACGACGAGTTGAGTTTTTACCAAAAAGTTCTATTTTGGTTTCATCTGACCATATGACATTCTCCCAATCCTCTTCTGGATCATCCAAATGCACTCTAGCAAACTTCAGACGGGCCTGGACATGTACTGGCTTAAGCAGGGGGACACGTCTGGCACTGCAGGATTTGAGTCCCTGGCGGCGTAGTGTGTTACTGATGGTAGGCTTTGTTACATTGTTCCCAGCTCTCTGCAGGTCATTCACTAGGTCCCCCCGTGTGGTTCTGGGATTTTTGCTCACCGTTCTTGTGATCATTTTGACCCCACGGGGTGAGATCTTGCGTGGAGCCCCAGATCGAGGGAGATTATCAGTGGTCTTGTATGTCTTCCATTTCCTAATAATTGCTCCCACAGTTGATTTCTTCAAACCAAGCTGCTTACCTATTGCAGATTCAGTCTTCCCAGCCTGGTGCAGGTCTACAATTTTGTTTCTGGTGTCCTTTGACAGCTCTTTGGTCTTGGCCAAAGTTTGACTGTTTGAGGTTGTGGACAGGTGTCTTTTATACTGATAACAAGTTCAAACAGGTGCCATTAATACAGGTAACGAGTGGAGGACAGAGGAGCCTCTTAAAGAAGAAGTTACAGGTCTGTGAGAGCCAGAAATCTTGCTTGTTTGTAGGTGACCAAATACTTATTTTCCACCATAATTGGCAAATAAATTCATTAAAAATCCTACAATGTGATTTTCTGGATTTTTTCCCCTCAATTTGTCTGTCATAGTTGACGTGTACCTATGATGAAAATTACAAGCCTCTCTCATCTTTTTAAGTGGGAGAACTTGCACAATTGGTGGCTGACTAAATACTTTTTTTCCCCACTGTATATATAAATAATTGTTTTTGCTAGGTAGCGTTTGCTAGCGCTAGTCGGCTGTACCTGCGGCAAAACTATTTTTCATCCTATAGCTTTTTCTCCATCTTCTTTTAAATATTGAGCGGCATCTATGTATCGTGATAATATCATATCGTGAGGTCCCTGGCAATTCCCAGCCCTAACATTCACCATGTAAAAAAACAGCAAGAATGGGCCCACTGTAAGAAACACCAGATGAAGGACATTGGAAGTTGAGTGACGTATTCTTAGCATCACTGTCCTACCGGGCCCACCCTTCTAGAGTGAGTGTGTGTATGTGTGTGATTTTCCACAGGATATTAAGTCCCCCCCCCCATCAAAGTCTATTTATAGCACTGTGATTAATATCTGGTAACACCGGGTCACATCCACAGTTGTTATATTGATGCACGTCACCATGGTGACCCTAATCGGCGTGCTGTCAGCACAATGGAACTCTGGCGAGAGCCGGAGTGTGTGTGTGTGTGTGAGAGAGATTGAGTGTGATTGCAAGCAGAGCTGTCTTATTAACACCACACACAGACTAGGAGCATACGCCAGACATGTATCACCATCTGTGGTGTAGAAATGTAATTAACATAACAAATTGGCATTCTATTTCGAGGTTAACAAAGCTCAACCGAATGACGCTTTCACTCTGAATTTGTAGGAGTGTGAGTTGACTTGGTAATTCAGCCCCACTGTTATGGAAGACATTTTGAAGGACAGAATTTGCCAAGATATTGTGCAAAGCAGTATCCCACACACACATGGACACACACACACACACGGAGAAAGACACACAAACTCAGAGGTATGTTAATGGTTGAAGAAAGAAAGAACTGAGGCACTCCGTTTTAATGTTTCAGTGTGTGACTGACTGGCTGGTCTACCCTCTAACACCCAGGCTAGTCTTCCCTCTAACACCCAGGCTAGTCTTCCCTCTAACACCCAGGCTAGTCTTCCCTCTAACACCCAGGCTAGTCTTCCCTCTAACACCCAGGCTAGTCTTCCCTCTAACACCCAGGCTGGTCTACCCTCTAACACCCAGGCTAGTCTATCCCTCTAACACCCAGGCTAGTCTTCCCTCTAACACCCAGGCTAGTCTTCCCTCTAACACCCAGGCTGGTCTACCCTCTAACACCCAGGCTAGTCTTCCCTCTAACACCCAGGCTGGTCTACCCTCTAACACCCAGGCTGGTCTACCCTCTAACACCCAGGCTAGTCTTCCCTCTAACACCCAGGCTGGTCTACCCTCTAACACCCAGGCTGGTCTACCCTCTAACACCCAGGCTAGTCTTCCCTCTAACACCCAGGCTGGTCTACCCTCTAACACCCAGGGATGGCTGAGTCTTCCCTCTAACACCCAGGCTGGTCTACCCTCTAACACCCAGGCTAGTCTTCCCTCTAACACCCAGGCTGGTCTACCCTCTAACACCCAGGCTGGTCTACCCTCTAACACCCAGGTGTGACTGGCTGGTCTTCCCTCTAACACACAGGCTAGTCTTCCCTCTAACACCCAGGCTGGTCTACCCTCTAACACCCAGGCTGGTCTACCCTCTAACACCCAGGCTGGTCTACCCTCTAACACCCAGGTGTGACTGGCTGGTCTTCCCTCTAACACACAGGCTGACTGGCCCTGGCTTTCCAAACCACTCTGATCAACACTCTCTTTTCTCTCTCTTCAACGTCTCTCTCTCTTTCTCTCTCTCCCCCTTCTCTCCCACACTCTCTCTCACAACCGCTTTCACTTTGTCTCTCCTCCCTCCCTCTTGCCCACCCATTCCCTCGCTCTCCCTCATTCTCTCACTCTCCCTCTTTCCCACTCTCTCCATCATTCTCCTTCCCTTTCATCACTCCAGGATCCATGTCATTCCCCTGGCTCTGGGATCAGAGAGCAGGCAAAATGGCGTTGGGAGTAAAAGTGGGTCACAGGAGCCGAGCTCTGCTTTCACAGTCGATGGAGAGAAGGAATTTAACAGAGCAGGTCCTCAGGGGATGGCAGTGTGGGGCCTCTATACACACACACTGGGACCAGCACACTGCGCGTGTGTGGTCTTTACACATGAACTTGGGTCAGCAGACTGCATGTGCCGTCTGTGTGAATGTGCGTGTGACCTCTATACACACTAGGGTGGGTGTGACTGACCTGTAGGGTGCGTCTCTTGTTGTCTTCAGTGTGGATCCAGGCCCTCAGCGTGAGCTCTGTGATGAAGATCTGAGCTGCCTTGGCAAACAGCACCGGAGCCTCTGCACTGATCATCTATGGAGACATTGAGATGAGATGTTAAAACTAAGGGGAAACAGGGAACACACACACAGGAAACAGATACACACACACACTACAACTTCTACTACCTGTCACACACTCACAAACCTACACAGCTAGATAGGGCTGAATAGATCGGCTAAAGGGGAGAGACCTAACCTTTTGAAAACCTTTCCACCGAGTGACATTTAGAAGTTGGCGGGGAGGTGGTCGGGGAGGCAGGCAGCAGGCTGAGGAGCTGCTGTGTCATGGCTAACATTAAACCTTCGTTCTCTCTCACACTGCATCATGGCTAGCAGAAGGGTTCCTGCTAGATGTACAGCCTGTTAGTGATCTGCTGATCTCCTTCCTCCTCACACTTAAGCTGCTACTGCTTATCTCTCTTAGGAGGAGCCCTCCCTGGACACACACTCCCCATGCCTGTCCTCTCAGAGCACAGCAGAGCAGGAATAGCTCTGCAGAGTGATAAGCTGATGATGATCTAATGGGGTCAGCATGTATACATCAACATAGAATGTGATGTGGGACTCAACATAGGAGGTAAGATTGCAAATAACATGCCAAGTCAAAATGTTTCCTACACAATGAGCTAATGGATGCCGTGTTCATTTCAGCCAGCCGTGTAGCCACACCTCAGCTCCAAAATACCATGTTTTGTCATCTGAATGGGGTGTTGATGAAGACATCATAGAGGGCGGGGACCTGTGGTGTGTAAGCCCCGCCTCCTACCTTCACATCTTCATCCAGCTTCATGATTTTCTTGATTCGGGCGAGAGGCAACTCCTGCACGCGGAAATCCTTCTGGAACAGAGCCAAGGGGTGTTAGGGGCAGGTCATGTGAAAAACCACTTGTGAGAGGTGTGTGTGTGTGTGTGTGTGTGAGCGTGCATGCGTTCAATCAGAGGAAGGCCGTGACATACCACCGTGAGGTTCCTGATCTCTTCCATGACGCGGGGCCAGAAGGACTGTAGGCTCTGCTGGGCATCGCTGCCCCCGGCGCCAAACGAATCTGCAGACATGCTCACTGCACGGGGGAGAGGCGAGGGGGGAGAAAAGGGGCAAAGGATCAGATACACCACACACAAAAACACAACATAGGCTACTGAACCAACTAAACTACGATCTACCGTAGGAACCAACTAAACTACGATCTACCGTAGGAACCAACTAAACTACGATCTACCGTAGGAACCAACTAAACTACGATCTACCGTAGGAACCAACTAAACTATGAACAGTTCACCGGAGTTGACCGACAACGGCACCCAAAGGCCGCACTGGCCAGAGCGCTAGGAACTCCGTAGGATAACTTACAAATAGAATACAAAGAATTATAGATATAGCCCGGGCCGTTTCTATTTCTGTAGCCGACAATCAATCCTGTGTGTTGACGTGCCTAACGACAGATCGCTGCATGAAGCTGAATGGCTCAATCACATTAGTAGCCTACAGCTCCTGGTCTGTCATGTCACTGTGTGGAGTATTATAGCTCCTGGTCTGTCATGTCACTGTGTGGAGTATTATAGCTCCTGGTCTGTCATGTCACTGTGTGGAGTATTATAGCTCCTGGTCTGTCATGTCACTGTGTGGAGTATTATAGCTCCTGGTCTGTCATGTCACTGTGTGGGGTATTATAGCTCCTGGTCTGTCATGTCACTGTGTGGAGTATTATAGCTCCTGGTCTGTCATGTCACTGTGTGGAGTATTATAGCTCCTGGTCTGTCATGTCACTGTGTGGAGTATTATAGCTCCTGGTCTGTCATGTCACTGTGTGGAGTATTATAGCTCCTGGTCTGTCATGTCACTGTGTGGGGTATTATAGCTCCTGGTCTGTCATGTCACTGTGTGGGGGTATTATAGCTCCTGGTCTATCATGTCACTGTGTGGGGTATTATAGCTCCTGGTCTGTCATGTCACTGTGTGGGGTATTATAGCTCCTGGTCTGTCATGTCACTGTGTGGGGTATTATAGCTCCTGGTCTGTCATGTCACTGTGTGGAGTATTATAGCTCCTGGTCTATCATGTCACTGTGTGGGGTATTATAGCTCCTGGTCTGTCATGTCACTGTGTGGGGTATTATAGCTCCTGGTCTGTCATGTCACTGTGTGGGGTATTATAGCTCCTGGTCTGTCATGTCACTGTGTGGGGTATTATAGCTCCTGGTCTGTCATGTCACTGTGTGGGGTATTATAGCTCCTGGTCTGTCATGTCACTGTGTGGAGTATTATAGCTCCTGGTCTATCATGTCACTGTGTGGGTATTATAGCTCCTGGTCTGTCATGTCACTGTGTGGGGTATTATAGCTCCTGGTCTGTCATGTCACTGTGTGGGGTATTATAGCTCCTGGTCTGTCATGTCACTGTGTGGAGTATTATAGCTCCTGGTCTGTCATGTCACTGTGTGGAGTATTATAGCTCCTGGTCTGTCATGTCACTGTGTGGGGTATTATAGCTCCTGGTCTGTCATGTCACTGTGTGGGGTATTATAGCTCCTGGTCTGTCATGTCACTGTGTGGGGTATTATAGCTCCTGGTCTGTCATGTCACTGTGTGGGGTATTATAGCTCCTGGTCTGTCATGTCACTGTGTGGGGTATTATAGCTCCTGGTCTGTCATGTCACTGTGTGGGGTATTATAGCTCCTGGTCTGTCATGTCACTGTGTGGGGTATTATAGCTCCTGGTCTGTCATGTCACTGTGTGGGGTATTATAGCTCCTGGTCTGTCATGTCACTGTGTGGGGTATTATAGCTCCTGGTCTGTCATGTCACTGTGTGGGGTATTATAGCTCCTGGTCTGTCATGTCACTGTGTGGAGTATTATAGCTCCTGGTCTGTCATGTCACTGTGTGGGGTATTATAGCTCCTGGTCTGTCATGTCACTGTGTGGGGTATTATAGCTCCTGGTCTATCATGTCACTGTGTGGAGTATTATAGCTCCTGGTCTATCATGTCACTGTGTGGAGTATTATAGCTCCTGGTCTATCATGTCACTGTGTGGAGTATTATAGCTCCTGGTCTGTCATGTCACTGTGTGGGGTATTATAGCTCCTGGTCTGTCATGTCACTGTGTGGAGTATTATAGCTCCTGGTCTATCATGTCACTGTGTGGAGTATTATAGCTCCTGGTCTATCATGTCACTGTGTGGGGTATTATAGCTCCTGGTCTGTCATGTCACTGTGTGGAGTATTATAGCTCCTGGTCTGTCATGTCACTGTGTGGAGTATTATAGCTCCTGGTCTATCATGTCACTGTGTGGAGTATTATAGCTCCTGGTCTATCATGTCACTGTGTGGAGTATTATAGCTCCTGGTCTGTCATGTCACTGTGTGGGGTATTATAGCTCCTGGTCTGTCATGTCACTGTGTGGGGTATTATAGCTCCTGGTCTATCATGTCACTGTGTGGAGTATTATAGCTCCTGGTCTGTCATGTCACTGTGTGGGGTATTATAGCTCCTGGTCTGTCATGTCACTGTGTGGAGTATTATAGCTCCTGGTCTATCATGTCACTGTGTGGAGTATTATAGCTCCTGGTCTATCATGTCACTGTGTGGAGTATTATAGCTCCTGGTCTGTCATGTCACTGTGTGGAGTATTATAGCTCCTGGTCTATCATGTCACTGTGTGGAGTATTATAGCTCCTGGTCTATCATGTCACTGTGTGGAGTATTATAGCTCCTGGTCTGTCATGTCACTGTGTGGAGTATTATAGCTCCTGGTCTGTCATGTCACTGTGTGGAGTATTATAGCTCCTGGTCTATCATGTCACTGTGTGGGGTATTATAGCTCCTGGTCTGTCATGTCACTGTGTGGAGTATTATAGCTCCTGGTCTGTCATGTCACTGTGTGGGGTATTATAGCTCCTGGTCTATCATGTCACTGTGTGGAGTATTATAGCTCCTGGTCTGTCATGTCACTGTGTGGGGTATTATAGCTCCTGGTCTATCATGTCACTGTGTGGAGTATTATAGCTCCTGGTCTGTCATGTCACTGTGTGGGGTATTATAGCTCCTGGTCTATCATGTCACTGTGTGGGGTATTATAGCTCCTGGTCTATCATGTCACTGTGTGGAGTATTATAGCTCCTGGTCTGTCATGTCACTGTGTGGGGTATTATAGCTCCTGGTCTATCATGTCACTGTGTGGAGTATTATAGCTCCTGGTCTGTCATGTCACTGTGTGGGGTATTATAGCTCCTGGTCTGTCATGTCACTGTGTGGAGTATTATAGCTCCTGGTCTGTCATGTCACTGTGTGGAGTATTATAGCTCCTGGTCTGTCATGTCACTGTGTGGAGTATTATAGCTCCTGGTCTGTCATGTCACTGTGTGGAGTATTATAGCTCCTGGTCTGTCATGTCACTGTGTGGGGTATTATAGCTCCTGGTCTGTCATGTCACTGTGTGGAGTATTATAGCTCCTGGTCTGTCATGTCACTGTGTGGAGTATTATAGCTCCTGGTCTATCATGTCACTGTGTGGAGTATTATAGCTCCTGGTCTATCATGTCACTGTGTGGAGTATTATAGCTCCTGGTCTGTCATGTCACTGTGTGGAGTATTATAGCTCCTGGTCTATCATGTCACTGTGTGGAGTATTATAGCTCCTGGTCTGTCATGTCACTGTGTGGAGTATTATAGCTCCTGGTCTGTCATGTCACTGTGTGGGGTATTATAGCTCCTGGTCTGTCATGTCACTGTGTGGAGTATTATAGCTCCTGGTCTGTCATGTCACTGTGTGGGGTATTATAGCTCCTGGTCTGTCATGTCACTGTGTGGAGTATTATAGCTCCTGGTCTGTCATGTCACTGTGTGGGGTATTATAGCTCCTGGTCTATCATGTCACTGTGTGGGGTATTATAGCTCCTGGTCTGTCATGTCACTGTGTGGAGTATTATAGCTCCTGGTCTGTCATGTCACTGTGTGGAGTATTATAGCTCCTGGTCTGTCATGTCACTGTGTGGAGTATTATAGCTCCTGGTCTGTCATGTCACTGTGTGGAGTATTATAGCTCCTGGTCTGTCATGTCACTGTGTGGGGTATTATAGCTCCTGGTCTGTCATGTCACTGTGTGGGGTATTATAGCTCCTGGTCTGTCATGTCACTGTGTGGAGTATTATAGCTCCTGGTCTGTCATGTCACTGTGTGGAGTATTATAGCTCCTGGTCTGTCATGTCACTGTGTGGGGTATTATAGCTCCTGGTCTGTCATGTCACTGTGTGGAGTATTATAGCTCCTGGTCTGTCATGTCACTGTGTGGAGTATTATAGCTCCTGGTCTATCATGTCACTGTGTGGGGTATTATAGCTCCTGGTCTGTCATGTCACTGTGTGGAGTATTATAGCTCCTGGTCTGTCATGTCACTGTGTGGGGTATTATAGCTCCTGGTCTATCATGTCACTGTGTGGAGTATTATAGCTCCTGGTCTATCATGTCACTGTGTGGAGTATTATAGCTCCTGGTCTATCATGTCACTGTGTGGAGTATTATAGCTCCTGGTCTGTCATGTCACTGTGTGGAGTATTATAGCTCCTGGTCTGTCATGTCACTGTGTGGAGTATTATAGCTCCTGGTCTGTCATGTCACTGTGTGGGGTATTATAGCTCCTGGTCTGTCATGTCACTGTGTGGGGTATTATAGCTCCTGGTCTATCATGTCACTGTGTGGGGTATTATAGCTCCTGGTCTGTCATGTCACTGTGTGGAGTATTATAGCTCCTGGTCTATCATGTCACTGTGTGGAGTATTATAGCTCCTGGTCTGTCATGTCACTGTGTGGAGTATTATAGCTCCTGGTCTGTCATGTCACTGTGTGGAGTATTATAGCTCCTGGTCTATCATGTCACTGTGTGGAGTATTATAGCTCCTGGTCTGTCATGTCACTGTGTGGAGTATTATAGCTCCTGGTCTGTCATGTCACTGTGTGGGGTATTATAGCTCCTGGTCTGTCATGTCACTGTGTGGGGTATTATAGCTCCTGGTCTATCATGTCACTGTGTGGGGTATTATAGCTCCTGGTCTGTCATGTCACTGTGTGGAGTATTATAGCTCCTGGTCTATCATGTCACTGTGTGGAGTATTATAGCTCCTGGTCTGTCATGTCACTGTGTGGAGTATTATAGCTCCTGGTCTGTCATGTCACTGTGTGGAGTATTATAGCTCCTGGTCTATCATGTCACTGTGTGGAGTATTATAGCTCCTGGTCTGTCATGTCACTGTGTGGGGTATTATAGCTCCTGGTCTATCATGTCACTGTGTGGAGTATTATAGCTCCTGGTCTGTCATGTCACTGTGTGGGGTATTATAGCTCCTGGTCTGTCATGTCACTGTGTGGAGTATTATAGCTCCTGGTCTATCATGTCACTGTGTGGAGTATTATAGCTCCTGGTCTGTCATGTCACTGTGTGGAGTATTATAGCTCCTGGTCTGTCATGTCACTGTGTGGAGTATTATAGCTCCTGGTCTATCATGTCACTGTGTGGAGTATTATAGCTCCTGGTCTGTCATGTCACTGTGTGGAGTATTATAGCTCCTGGTCTGTCATGTCACTGTGTGGGGTATTATAGCTCCTGGTCTGTCATGTCACTGTGTGGGGTATTATAGCTCCTGGTCTATCATGTCACTGTGTGGGGTATTATAGCTCCTGGTCTGTCATGTCACTGTGTGGAGTATTATAGCTCCTGGTCTATCATGTCACTGTGTGGAGTATTATAGCTCCTGGTCTGTCATGTCACTGTGTGGAGTATTATAGCTCCTGGTCTGTCATGTCACTGTGTGGAGTATTATAGCTCCTGGTCTATCATGTCACTGTGTGGAGTATTATAGCTCCTGGTCTATCATGTCACTGTGTGGAGTATTATAGCTCCTGGTCTATCATGTCACTGTGTGGAGTATTATAGCTCCTGGTCTATCATGTCACTGTGTGGAGTATTATAGCTCCTGGTCTGTCATGTCACTGTGTGGGGTATTATAGCTCCTGGTCTATCATGTCACTGTGTGGAGTATTATAGCTCCTGGTCTGTCATGTCACTGTGTGGAGTATTATAGCTCCTGGTCTGTCATGTCACTGTGTGGAGTATTATAGCTCCTGGTCTATCATGTCACTGTGTGGAGTATTATAGCTCCTGGTCTATCATGTCACTGTGTGGAGTATTATAGCTCCTGGTCTATCATGTCACTGTGTGGAGTATTATAGCTCCTGGTCTATCATGTCACTGTGTGGAGTATTATAGCTCCTGGTCTGTCATGTCACTGTGTGGGGTATTATAGCTCCTGGTCTATCATGTCACTGTGTGGAGTATTATAGCTCCTGGTCTATCATGTCACTGTGTGGAGTATTATAGCTCCTGGTCTGTCATGTCACTGTGTGGGGTATTATAGCTCCTGGTCTGTCATGTCACTGTGTGGGGTATTATAGCTCCTGGTCTATCATGTCACTGTGTGGAGTATTATAGCTCCTGGTCTGTCATGTCACTGTGTGGAGTATTATAGCTCCTGGTCTGTCATGTCACTGTGTGGGGTATTATAGCTCCTGGTCTATCATGTCACTGTGTGGGGTATTATAGCTCCTGGTCTGTCATGTCACTGTGTGGAGTATTATAGCTCCTGGTCTGTCATGTCACTGTGTGGAGTATTATAGCTCCTGGTCTGTCATGTCACTGTGTGGGGTATTATAGCTCCTGGTCTATCATGTCACTGTGTGGAGTATTATAGCTCCTGGTCTGTCATGTCACTGTGTGGAGTATTATAGCTCCTGGTCTGTCATGTCACTGTGTGGAGTATTATAGCTCCTGGTCTGTCATGTCACTGTGTGGGGTATTATAGCTCCTGGTCTATCATGTCACTGTGTGGGGTATTATAGCTCCTGGTCTGTCATGTCACTGTGTGGAGTATTATAGCTCCTGGTCTGTCATGTCACTGTGTGGGGTATTATAGCTCCTGGTCTGTCATGTCACTGTGTGGAGTATTATAGCTCCTGGTCTGTCATGTCACTGTGTGGAGTATTATAGCTCCTGGTCTGTCATGTCACTGTGTGGAGTATTATAGCTCCTGGTCTATCATGTCACTGTGTGGGGTATTATAGCTCCTGGTCTGTCATGTCACTGTGTGGAGTATTATAGCTCCTGGTCTGTCATGTCACTGTGTGGGGTATTATAGCTCCTGGTCTGTCATGTCACTGTGTGGAGTATTATAGCTCCTGGTCTGTCATGTCACTGTGTGGGGTATTATAGCTCCTGGTCTGTCATGTCACTGTGTGGAGTATTATAGCTCCTGGTCTGTCATGTCACTGTGTGGAGTATTATAGCTCCTGGTCTGTCATGTCACTGTGTGGGGTATTATAGCTCCTGGTCTATCATGTCACTGTGTGGGGTATTATAGCTCCTGGTCTGTCATGTCACTGTGTGGAGTATTATAGCTCCTGGTCTGTCATGTCACTGTGTGGGGTATTATAGCTCCTGGTCTGTCATGTCACTGTGTGGAGTATTATAGCTCCTGGTCTGTCATGTCACTGTGTGGAGTATTATAGCTCCTGGTCTGTCATGTCACTGTGTGGGGTATTATAGCTCCTGGTCTATCATGTCACTGTGTGGAGTATTATAGCTCCTGGTCTGTCATGTCACTGTGTGGAGTATTATAGCTCCTGGTCTGTCATGTCACTGTGTGGGGTATTATAGCTCCTGGTCTGTCATGTCACTGTGTGGAGTATTATAGCTCCTGGTCTGTCATGTCACTGTGTGGGGTATTATAGCTCCTGGTCTGTCATGTCACTGTGTGGGGTATTATAGCTCCTGGTCTATCAGGTCACTGTGTGGGGTATTATAGCTCCTGGTCTGTCATGTCACTGTGTGGAGTATTATAGCTCCTGGTCTGTCATGTCACTGTGTGGGGTATTATAGCTCCTGGTCTATCATGTCACTGTGTGGAGTATTATAGCTCCTGGTCTGTCATGTCACTGTGTGGGGTATTATAGCTCCTGGTCTATCATGTCACTGTGTGGAGTATTATAGCTCCTGGTCTGTCATGTCACTGTGTGGAGTATTATAGCTCCTGGTCTGTCATGTCACTGTGTGGAGTATTATAGCTCCTGGTCTGTCATGTCACTGTGTGGGGTATTATAGCTCCTGGTCTATCATGTCACTGTGTGGAGTATTATAGCTCCTGGTCTGTCATGTCACTGTGTGGGGTATTATAGCTCCTGGTCTATCATGTCACTGTGTGGGGTATTATAGCTCCTGGTCTGTCATGTCACTGTGTGGAGTATTATAGCTCCTGGTCTGTCATGTCACTGTGTGGAGTATTATAGCTCCTGGTCTGTCATGTCACTGTGTGGAGTATTATAGCTCCTGGTCTGTCATGTCACTGTGTGGGGTATTATAGCTCCTGGTCTGTCATGTCACTGTGTGGGGTATTATAGCTCCTGGTCTGTCATGTCACTGTGTGGAGTATTATAGCTCCTGGTCTATCATGTCACTGTGTGGGGTATTATAGCTCCTGGTCTGTCATGTCACTGTGTGGAGTATTATAGCTCCTGGTCTATCATGTCACTGTGTGGAGTATTATAGCTCCTGGTCTGTCATGTCACTGTGTGGGGTATTATAGCTCCTGGTCTATCATGTCACTGTGTGGGGTATTATAGCTCCTGGTCTGTCATGTCACTGTGTGGGGTATTATAGCTCCTGGTCTATCATGTCACTGTGTGGGGTATTATAGCTCCTGGTCTGTCATGTCACTGTGTGGGGTATTATAGCTCCTGGTCTATCATGTCACTGTGTGGGGTATTATAGCTCCTGGTCTGTCATGTCACTGTGTGGGGTATTATAGCTCCTGGTCTATCATGTCACTGTGTGGGGTATTATAGCTCCTGGTCTATCATGTCACTGTGTGGAGTATTATAGCTCCTGGTCTGTCATGTCACTGTGTGGGGTATTATAGCTCCTGGTCTATCATGTCACTGTGTGGGGTATTATAGCTCCTGGTCTGTCATGTCACTGTGTGGGGTATTATAGCTCCTGGTCTATCATGTCACTGTGTGGGGTATTATAGCTCCTGGTCTGTCATGTCACTGTGTGGGGTATTATAGCTCCTGGTCTGTCATGTCACTGTGTGGGGTATTATAGCTCCTGGTCTATCATGTCACTGTGTGGGGTATTATAGCTCCTGGTCTGTCATGTCACTGTGTGGGGTATTATAGCTCCTGGTCTATCATGTCACTGTGTGGGGTATTATAGCTCCTGGTCTGTCATGTCACTGTGTGGAGTATTATAGCTCCTGGTCTGTCATGTCACTGTGTGGGGTATTATAGCTCCTGGTCTGTCATGTCACTGTGTGGGGTATTATAGCTCCTGGTCTGTCATGTCACTGTGTGGAGTATTATAGCTCCTGGTCTGTCATGTCACTGTGTGGGGTATTATAGCTCCTGGTCTGTCATGTCACTGTGTGGGGTATTATAGCTCCTGGTCTGTCATGTCACTGTGTGGGGTATTATAGCTCCTGGTCTGTCATGTCACTGTGTGGAGTATTATAGCTCCTGGTCTGTCATGTCACTGTGTGGGGTATTATAGCTCCTGGTCTGTCATGTCACTGTGTGGAGTATTATAGCTCCTGGTCTGTCATGTCACTGTGTGGAGTATTATAGCTCCTGGTCTGTCATGTCACTGTGTGGAGTATTATAGCTCCTGGTCTGTCATGTCACTGTGTGGAGTATTATAGCTCCTGGTCTATCATGTCACTGTGTGGAGTATTATAGCTCCTGGTCTATCATGTCACTGTGTGGAGTATTATAGCTCCTGGTCTGTCATGTCACTGTGTGGAGTATTATAGCTCCTGGTCTGTCATGTCACTGTGTGGGGTATTATAGCTCCTGGTCTGTCATGTCACTGTGTGGAGTATTATAGCTCCTGGTCTGTCATGTCACTGTGTGGGGTATTATAGCTCCTGGTCTATCATGTCACTGTGTGGAGTATTATAGCTCCTGGTCTGTCATGTCACTGTGTGGGGTATTATAGCTCCTGGTCTATCATGTCACTGTGTGGAGTATTATAGCTCCTGGTCTATCATGTCACTGTGTGGGGTATTATAGCTCCTGGTCTGTCATGTCACTGTGTGGGGTATTATAGCTCCTGGTCTGTCATGTCACTGTGTGGAGTATTATAGATCCTGGTCTATCATGTCACTGTGTGGGGGTATTATAGCTCCTGGTCTGTCATGTCACTGTGTGGGGTATTATAGCTCCTGGTCTGTCATGTCACTGTGTGGAGTATTATAGCTCCTGGTCTATCATGTCACTGTGTGGAGTATTATAGCTCCTGGTCTGTCATGTCACTGTGTGGGGTATTATAGCTCCTGGTCTGTCATGTCACTGTGTGGAGTATTATAGCTCCTGGTCTATCATGTCACTGTGTGGAGTATTATAGCTCCTGGTCTGTCATGTCACTGTGTGGAGTATTATAGCTCCTGGTCTATCATGTCACTGTGTGGAGTATTATAGCTCCTGGTCTATCATGTCACTGTGTGGGGTATTATAGCTCCTGGTCTATCATGTCACTGTGTGGAGTATTATAGCTCCTGGTCTATCATGTCACTGTGTGGGGTATTATAGCTCCTGGTCTATCATGTCACTGTGTGGGGTATTATAGCTCCTGGTCTATCATGTCACTGTGTGGAGTATTATAGCTCCTGGTCTATCATGTCACTGTGTGGAGTATTATAGCTCCTGGTCTATCATGTCACTGTGTGGGGTATTATAGCTCCTGGTCTATCATGTCACTGTGTGGAGTATTATAGCTCCTGGTCTATCATGTCACTGTGTGGGGTATTATAGCTCCTGGTCTGTCATGTCACTGTGTGGAGTATTATAGCTCCTGGTCTATCATGTCACTGTGTGGGGTATTATAGCTCCTGGTCTATCATGTCACTGTGTGGAGTATTATAGCTCCTGGTCTATCATGTCACTGTGTGGGGTATTATAGCTCCTGGTCTGTCATGTCACTGTGTGGGGTATTATAGCTCCTGGTCTGTCATGTCACTGTGTGGGGTATTATAGCTCCTGGTCTATCATGTCACTGTGTGGGGTATTATAGCTCCTGGTCTGTCATGTCACTGTGTGGAGTATTATAGCTCCTGGTCTGTCATGTCACTGTGTGGAGTATTATAGCTCCTGGTCTGTCATGTCACTGTGTGGAGTATTATAGCTCCTGGTCTGTCATGTCACTGTGTGGGGTATTATAGCTCCTGGTCTGTCATGTCACTGTGTGGGGTATTATAGCTCCTGGTCTATCATGTCACTGTGTGGGGTATTATAGCTCCTGGTCTATCATGTCACTGTGTGGAGTATTATAGCTCCTGGTCTGTCATGTCACTGTGTGGGGTATTATAGCTCCTGGTCTGTCATGTCACTGTGTGGGGTATTATAGCTCCTGGTCTATCATGTCACTGTGTGGAGTATTATAGCTCCTGGTCTGTCATGTCACTGTGTGGGGGTATTATAGCTCCTGGTCTGTCATGTCACTGTGTGGGGTATTATAGCTCCTGGTCTATCATGTCACTGTGTGGGGTATTATAGCTCCTGGTCTATCATGTCACTGTGTGGAGTATTATAGCTCCTGGTCTATCATGTCACTGTGTGGAGTATTATAGCTCCTGGTCTATCATGTCACTGTGTGGAGTATTATAGCTCCTGGTCTATCATGTCACTGTGTGGAGTATTATAGCTCCTGGTCTATCATGTCACTGTGTGGAGTATTATAGCTCCTGGTCTGTCATGTCACTGTGTGGAGTATTATAGCTCCTGGTCTGTCATGTCACTGTGTGGAGTATTATAGCTCCTGGTCTGTCATGTCACTGTGTGGGGTATTATAGCTCCTGGTCTGTCATGTCACTGTGTGGGGTATTATAGCTCCTGGTCTGTCATGTCACTGTGTGGGGTATTATAGCTCCTGGTCTGTCATGTCACTGTGTGGGGTATTATAGCTCCTGGTCTGTCATGTCACTGTGTGGAGTATTATAGCTCCTGGTCTGTCATGTCACTGTGTGGGGTATTATAGCTCCTGGTCTGTCATGTCACTGTGTGGAGTATTATAGCTCCTGGTCTGTCATGTCACTGTGTGGAGTATTATAGCTCCTGGTCTGTCATGTCACTGTGTGGGGTATTATAGCTCCTGGTCTGTCATGTCACTGTGTGGAGTATTATAGCTCCTGGTCTGTCATGTCACTGTGTGGAGTATTATAGCTCCTGGTCTGTCATGTCACTGTGTGGAGTATTATAGCTCCTGGTCTGTCATGTCACTGTGTGGAGTATTATAGCTCCTGGTCTGTCATGTCACTGTGTGGAGTATTATAGCTCCTGGTCTGTCATGTCACTGTGTGGAGTATTATAGCTCCTGGTCTGTCATGTCACTGTGTGGGGTATTATAGCTCCTGGTCTGTCATGTCACTGTGTGGAGTATTATAGCTCCTGGTCTGTCATGTCACTGTGTGGAGTATTATAGCTCCTGGTCTGTCATGTCACTGTGTGGAGTATTATAGCTCCTGGTCTGTCATGTCACTGTGTGGAGTATTATAGCTCCTGGTCTATCATGTCACTGTGTGGAGTATTATAGCTCCTGGTCTATCATGTCACTGTGTGGGGTATTATAGCTCCTGGTCTGTCATGTCACTGTGTGGAGTATTATAGCTCCTGGTCTGTCATGTCACTGTGTGGAGTATTATAGCTCCTGGTCTATCATGTCACTGTGTGGGGTATTATAGCTCCTGGTCTGTCATGTCACTGTGTGGGGTATTATAGCTCCTGGTCTGTCATGTCACTGTGTGGAGTATTATAGCTCCTGGTCTATCATGTCACTGTGTGGAGTATTATAGCTCCTGGTCTATCATGTCACTGTGTGGAGTATTATAGCTCCTGGTCTGTCATGTCACTGTGTGGAGTATTATAGCTCCTGGTCTATCATGTCACTGTGTGGGGTATTATAGCTCCTGGTCTGTCATGTCACTGTGTGGGGTATTATAGCTCCTGGTCTGTCATGTCACTGTGTGGAGTATTATAGCTCCTGGTCTATCATGTCACTGTGTGGGGTATTATAGCTCCTGGTCTATCATGTCACTGTGTGGAGTATTATAGCTCCTGGTCTATCATGTCACTGTGTGGAGTATTATAGCTCCTGGTCTATCATGTCACTGTGTGGAGTATTATAGCTCCTGGTCTATCATGTCACTGTGTGGAGTATTATAGCTCCTGGTCTGTCATGTCACTGTGTGGAGTATTATAGCTCCTGGTCTATCATGTCACTGTGTGGAGTATTATAGCTCCTGGTCTGTCATGTCACTGTGTGGGGTATTATAGCTCCTGGTCTATCATGTCACTGTGTGGGGTATTATAGCTCCTGGTCTGTCATGTCACTGTGTGGAGTATTATAGCTCCTGGTCTATCATGTCACTGTGTGGAGTATTATAGCTCCTGGTCTATCATGTCACTGTGTGGAGTATTATAGCTCCTGGTCTGTCATGTCACTGTGTGGAGTATTATAGCTCCTGGTCTATCATGTCACTGTGTGGAGTATTATAGCTCCTGGTCTATCATGTCACTGTGTGGGGTATTATAGCTCCTGGTCTGTCATGTCACTGTGTGGGGTATTATAGCTCCTGGTCTATCATGTCACTGTGTGGGGTATTATAGCTCCTGGTCTATCATGTCACTGTGTGGGGTATTATAGCTCCTGGTCTGTCATGTCACTGTGTGGGGTATTATAGCTCCTGGTCTATCATGTCACTGTGTGGGAGTATTATAGCTCCTGGTCTGTCATGTCACTGTGTGGGGTATTATAGCTCCTGGTCTGTCATGTCACTGTGTGGAGTATTATAGCTCCTGGTCTGTCATGTCACTGTGTGGGGTATTATAGCTCCTGGTCTGTCATGTCACTGTGTGGGGTATTATAGCTCCTGGTCTGTCATGTCACTGTGTGGAGTATTATAGCTCCTGGTCTGTCATGTCACTGTGTGGAGTATTATAGCGGACTAAACTCAGAGTATCCCAAATGGAGCTCTATTCCAATTGTGCGCGCACACACACAAACCACTCTGTAACGTGAGAACTGAGTCTGGCTCCCAGTAAGGGGACACTTCAGGTTACTATGGCACGCCAGGAATTTTGCTGTGAATATTGGCCTGCCTGTCTGAGCCTGCAGTGCTGGAGAGTCTGCACAGCTATCTCAGCTCTCTCCCTCCCTTTCTCTTCTTCCCTGGGAAGAATGGGCAGGCGACAAGGGAAGAGAAGGGAAACACTAATAGCTGGGTGTGGTGTGTGTGTGTTTGTGTGTCCATGTACAGTTGAGCAGCATTAATCCAACGATGAGACAAAGTGCCAGAGGCTGGAACAGGGGGAGGTAAGAGGCAGGGGAGGACGGGCTGTAGCAGTCATACAGCTATGTGGGTCAGACATGATGATGACAGAGAGAAAAGCATGACCACATGAAGACTCCAGTCCTCTCTCTCAGCCATTGGCCACAACGGAGTTCACGTCCTCCAGCCATTCAAAACGCAGACAGTATGAAAATAAAAAAAGTTCTGAACCAAGAGCATTCCGTTATTTTCAAACAGAAAGTAAATCAATCGGAATGGAGTCAGGGGTTGGGGGGGGGGGTTGATAAATCAACCAGAATGGAGTCGGGGGGGGATAAATCAACCAGGGCTGATGCAGTGGTGGGCTTAGACAGCAACTGACCTCTAAAAGTGTTGTGTCCAGTTTTATTTCAAGGTTGATTGAAGTCCTGTTGCAAATCCCTAACCAGCTTCCCCTTAGCCTACAAAACAATCCCAGCATTTCAGAGGGCACAGATGAAGGTAACGGTGATGATGGGATTTGTAGTCTTATAGTGGAGTCTGGCTAAGCCTACAATGATGAACCGAATGCCCTCTATGTCCTTGTCTAGTTTACTGTACCTGTTCTGGTCTGTGTGACAAAGCAAACAAACCCGTTGTCTGAATAAAGAACAGTATGATGACACGCCTCCTTCCAGGAACACTGTTTTTACAGCTCCAAGGCGGCTCCGCGTTTTAAGAGCGGCGTCAGGAGTTGGTCTTGTGATGGATGCAGCAGGAGAGGAAGAGATTTGTGTGTGTGTGTGTGTCTGCACTTTCTCCAACTGGTATACCCAGATAAGAAATTATAATTAGATGATTCACTTAACACCATTACAGATGACTATCAGGCCAATTACCACAGCAACAGTGCAATTTCCGGGAAGGGGGGGGGGGATAAAAAAAAGCACAAATGAATTAGAAGAGATAAATAAATAAGTAGAGGCTTACACACACACCAAACCTCAGCTGACTGAACTACCTCAGGAGTGGGAATTTGCTCTCTCGGATGTGACTAAATTCTCCGGCTCTCTGAGTGACCCTACGACATTCAATATACACGCGGCGCCTGCCGCAGACCAAAAATGAAACGAGACGGAGGGAGGGAGGGGGGAGTGAAAGAAGGGGGAGCACATGGGGAAGTAAGGGTTTTGTGTAGTGTATATGAGAGACAGAGTGCTGATAATTCAGAGCGTCCTTGGTGTGCTCTACCCATACTGAACAAAAATATAAAAACACAACATGCAACAATTTCAAAGTTACAGTTCATATAAGGAAATCAGTCAATTGAAATAAATTCATTAGGCCTTAATCTATAGATTTCACATGACTGGGAATACAGATATGCATCTGTTGGTCACAGATACCTCTTTTTTTTTTTAAGTAGGGGTGTGGATCAGAAAACCAGTCAGTATCTGATGTGACCACAATTTGCCTTATGCAGCACGAGATATCCTTCACAGAATTGACCAGGCTGTTTGATTGTGGCCTGTGTAATGTTGTCCCACTCCTCTTCAATGGCTGTGCAAAGTTGCTGGATATTGGCGGGAACTGGAACACGCTGTCGTAGACGTCGATCCAGAGCATCCCAAACAGGCTCAATGGGTGACATATCTGGTGAGTATGCAGGCCATGGACGAACTGGGACATTTTCAGCTTCCAGGAATTGTGTACAGATCCTTGCGACATTGGGGCCGTGCATTTATCATGGTGAAACATGAGGTGATGGTGACGGATGAATGGCACGACAATGGGCCTCAGGATCTCGTCACAGTATCTGTGCATTCAAATTGCCAACGATAAAATGCAATTGTGTTGGTTGTCCGTAGCTTATACCTTCCCATACCAAAACCCCACCGCCACCATGGGGCACTCTGTTCACAACGTTGACATCAGCAAACCGCTCACCGACATAACGCCATACACGCAGTCAGCCATCTGCCCGGTACAGTCGAAACTGGGATTCATCCGTGAAGAGCACACTTCTCCAGCATGCCAGTGGCCAATGAAGGTGAGCATTTGCCCACTGAAGTCGGTTACGACGCTGAACTGCAGTCAGGTCAAGACCCTGGTGAGGACGACGAGCACGCAGATGAGCTTCCTGAGAGAGTTTGACAGTTTGCACAGAAATTATTCGGTTCACTGGTCTCAGACGATCCCGCAGATGAAGAGGTCCTGGGCTGGCGTGGTTACATGTGGTCTGCAGTTGTGAAGCAAAATCTCTAAAATAGCATTGAGGCGGCTTATGGTAGAGAAATTAACATTAAATTCTCTGGCAACAGCTCTGGTGGACATTCCTGCAGTCAGCATGCCAATTGCACGCTCCCTCAAAACTTGAGACATCTGTGGTATTGTGTAACAAAACTGCACATTTTAGAGTGGCCTTTTATTGTCCCCAGCACAAGGTGTACCTGTGTAGTGATCATGCTGTTTAATCAGCTTCTTGATATGCCACACCTGTTAGGTGGATGGATTAACTTGGCAAAGGAGAAATGCTCACTAACAGGGATGTAAACACATTTCTGCACAACATTTGAGAGAAATAAGCTTTTTGTGCATATGGAACATTTCTGGGATCTTTTATTTCAGCTCATGAAACCAACACTTTACATGTTGCGTTTATATTTTTGTTCAGCATATATTGATATAGCCTAGTTTCTCAGTTCCCAAGTCAATAGAAACTCTATGCATATAAGCACTGTAGGCCTTAGACAGGCAATAAAGGGGTCTTTCCTCCTCCTCCAGTCCTAGCCAAACATAAACCTGATCCAATAGCATCAAGTTCACCAGGAGTGAACCTCTCCAAATGGGGACAGATGATAACTGACCTTGAAGAGGCAGTGACTAACATGTCTATTTGGAGCATCAGGCTGTGGTGTTCAGTGTGATGCAGTGGTAAAGAAAATGCTTCTTATTTGTAAATTCTGTTCGGCTTCAGTCAGGGTTTGCTCCAAATCATGAATGTAAAAGGACAAATATTGTGCTTCAGTTGCACTTCTCCACTCGGATGAAATATCTTTGCTCGTCATTGGATCACCAGACAGCACTCTGACTGATGTGTAGACGACTTTTCTCCGGTACTTTCCTCCTGCCTAGTTGTTCTCCGGTAGCAAGGTAAAATGCAAGATTAACTTTAAGCAAAACAAAATGTAGCTGGCTACATTCTTTCTATGATAAACGGTATAAATATAATGGCCATGCATCGTTTTGGCAAAAAAATACCATGTTTTTATTGTAACCTAATTTACGTGTGGCTGCTGCTAGCCAAACAGTGTTGCACTTCTGTTACCTTCTGAAGAGAACGATTTTCTGCCGAATGTGTTGCACTCATGTATTTTGTGAAGAAAAACTATAGTTGCAAGCCCCTTACTCTATTGAAGCAAAATACCACTGTTGACTTTCAATATAAAACGCAGGTGAAATGGTTTAAAAACGCAGACTTTTAATGGTCTGCGTTTTGAAAATGCAGATTTCTGAAAGCTAATGTACCCCTGCTATATTTTCAATGCATTTTCCCACGATGAATAAAAAAGGTGCGTAAACTGCGTTAACGTGATGTTGACTCTCCACTACACCACTGGAGTTCAATTGCCCTGTTCTTTGCTGTGCTCCACTGTACTGCTTTCTACTCCTCTGCAGTTCCGTTGCCCTTCAGTGGTCAGAGAGAGAGAGAAGCAATGGCAGTGTTGGGTTTCTCCTGACCTGCGCTGAGTGCCTGTGCTTCGTCGGCAGCGCTGACCATCCCAACGCCTCTCTCCCTCTCTCAAGTCAATGGTGTTCAGCAGCAGTAAGGAGCAGGATCTGCTGAATCAGCAGCATTGTTTCCTGCCAGCCCCAGCCTATCTGCTGTTCTCCCTTGGCAGGTCGGCCACAGACACACTCACAGCAGCTTCAGAGCTCAGGTCCAACTGCCAATTACATTCCCTTACCTGGGCCCTTGTGGACTGAACTCGCCTTACAACATCGGAAAGAACTGGATAGGTGCAAGGAAAATGGTGGAAACACTCCATCTAGTCCTCTCAGATCTCTTGACAAGAGACAATATAATTTTTCGGTTTTTAAACAACTAATTGATCGACATTGGTTCAATTATTTGAATTGAGCTCAATGCGCACTTTGCACAGTTTCTCTATAGATAAATCAGATCAAGCATGAACTGTATGATGTAGTAGGGAGTTGCAGTTTCCAACAGGCCAATATTCTACATAGTTTAGCGCAGAAAACGTGGTAATTAAATACAATGACTATAATAATCCATTGCGCACCTACTATTCCAGTCTGTGTTTCTTTTATGCCTGCTACATAAAAGAGACAGAATAATGTGTGATCGAGAGGGCTAGAGGGCAGTTGCTTCGCGAGGTATCTCTACCTGAAAATACATGATCTAAGTGATTGATAGTTGGTATTCAGCAGTCATTAAAGTATGCCTTATTTACTTTGAAGAACTACTAAAATAGTGATTGAGTCAGACAGCAGAGGCAGCAGCTCTAGAGATGAGATGATGACTTGGAATGAAATAATAAAGTAATATACCCAACTGAAATATTTTAAAATAATGCAATGTGAAATAAATTATGGTTAACTTTACATTTAAGTCATTTAGCAGACGCTCTTATCCAGAGCGACTTACAGTTAGTGAGTGCATACATTGTCATACTTAATAAGTGATAAGCTGCAATGGGCAGTCACTACCATCATGGGACTTTTATTAATTGTTTTATTCTGTGTTGTTACAGCATTCAACTCACATAATGCATAGCGCATTTAATGTTTACATTTTTTTTTTAGTAATCTAACCCAAACCGGCCTCAAAAAGCACTTATCGCTCAGCACTACCATATTGCTTGTACCTGTCCTGTCCTTTCAGAATCCGCAAGGGGGAAGTCCAAGGCACTAGATAGAAAGTGTTTTCAGATTGGAGTCCTGTACTGAAAGTAGCTAGCTAGCTAACAGAAATATACTCTCTATAGGGAGGTGTTCACTGCTTAAGTAAATGCATGGCTGATGGACAGAAAATTAGTGAGTGAAACACTAATTCTGAGCACTAAGTTAATAGCGGGTCACTCAGAGTAAATGGAGGTCACAGTAGTGCGGACTGCGGAGAGCAGAGTATGACGGTTAATGGGCCGAGGAGGAGGATGAGGAGGAAACCTGGAGGCAGTCTGAAGAACAACTGCCCTCAGATGACCTGGACTGGAGCAGGTTAAAGGATAGCCTAAGGATTTAGCCCTATAGTCATGGCACCATGACTGGTTACAAGATGTTGGCAGAATAAGTTATCTGGCTAACTCATTAATCCAGACTTGTGAGACTCCCCCACGAGAGCCTGCACTGACTAACTCTGAAACATTGATGTAAACCAGAATACTCTGGATGACTGCAGTTATTCAACCAAATGGCTAGGCTATATAAGCTAGCTAGGCTATCAGTAAATTATGGATGATAGGTCTACAGAGCAAACAGTAAGAGGGTACACATTGCACAAGCTGCATGCAATGTCCTTAGCGGGGTCACTTTGTAGAAGCATTACTGCCTTCGATGCAAAAAGTTTAACTCAAGGAAAGTTGCTAAAAGCAAGCCCTGTAGGATTGTGTTTAGCAGAAAAACAGGCCCAATCACGGAATCAGCCTTTTAGGAGTGAAATTAGTGTTGCACAGGTACCACGGTAATATCACGTTGCCAAAACGTCATGATACTTCTAATACCAACATTTTACAATACCGTAGTACTGTTTCATATGACTTTTTCTCTGCCCTACCGATCTAAAATAACCTGCTGGCGCCTGTTATAAAATGTTTATAGTCAGTTGTGTTTATAAATTCAGATGAATTTAAGCAACAGCCACTAGTCTCTTGTATGCGCAGGTTCAATATTATCCACTTCACTTTCATGCGCATATCACGTGAGGCAGATGTAAAATCTGCAATTAGGGTGAAGTGCTTTGCTCAAGGGCACATTGACAGATTTTTCACCTAGTCAGCTCAGGGATTCGAACCAGCGCCCATTCGGTTACTGGCCCAATGCTCTTAACCACTAGGCTACCTGCCGCCCCTACCTGCTTCTCTCCGTCCGCTCTTCACGCATGTCTATTCCTCCATCAGTTTTTTTAATAAATAATTTAGCCGTGATGGTGAGCGGGATGCAGACCCAGACCCTCATGAGTCTTCTGTTGTTAGATTTGTACATGTTTTACATTGGAGCATCGCTCAAAGCGAGCAATGTTGATACATTGTATCATTTCATCGCCTGTTATAACCAAGAGCACAGACCAGTCTGAGTAGAATTTGCAAGTACACTGTCATGCAGCCTCAGAATGTCAGAGAGGGAAATGGGAGCGCCGCTTCGCGACAGGCATGCTTGCAGATTTACAGCAAAGCAAACGGCTTGTCTCTAGCCTAAACGGTTTAAAAAATGAGCCATATTACCGGAGATGCCTGTTTTTCTTTCTATCGGGATTCGCGCACATTATATATAATTTCACAAACCATGTTGCGGCCCATTTTAAAATAATCCCGGGTCGCTAATTATTGGTTTGATAACAAACAACCTTGTTCAGTCATGTTACCTAGCTAGCTAACAACCTGGTAACTTGACAGTAGGTTTAGGCACATCTGATTGGCCCAGGAAGAAAGGAAAAGGGTCTGCTACTCATGAGATGTGCTTCAAAGGTAGGATTCATACAGGCCTAATGGAAGACTAAACTATATCAACAAATATTTCTTTCTGGTGCTCCTTCAATTCTGTTTGGTGCCAAATGTTTTTAAAGTTGGGAGCAGTGTATTTGTGGGAGACAGAGTGAGTGTGTGAGGAAGAGAGTGTGTTTGTGTTTCTTAACTGGAAAGTAAAGGAGGATTCATGCAGTGTTTTCCTCTTACTGACACAATGACATGTATATCACAGGAGGTTGGTGGCAGCTTAATTTGGGAGGACAGGCTCGTGGTAATGGCTGTTGCGGAATGAGTGGAATGGTATCAAACACAGTTTATGTGTTTGATGCCATTCCATTTGCGCCATTCCAGCCATTATTATGAGCCGTCCTCCCTTCAGCAGCCTCCACTGATTCCTTCCTCCCATTCCTCCAGCCAAATCACAGGTAGGCCGGTGCAAATATAAGCAAATCAGCCATTCTATGCAGTATTATATTATACACTGAACAGTGTGACGTTAAATTCAATGTGTTGTATTGAGTAAAAGTGTGAATTTCAGTGACAGGTTTTTGGAGAACAATTGTCCGGGGGACGGGGCAAAGCCACAGATTTTTTCCCACCGTGATATCGCGATACTATTCGGTATCGTGATACTTGGCCTGGTATCGTATCATTTGTAAAATGTTGGTATCGTGAAAAGCCTAAGTGAAATTCTGTTTTCTAGGGCAGAATTGATCAAAAACAGGTACTTTGTCCGAATGTAATTCCTACAAAAAACACACATTTCATGCTTTTTCTTCTCACTTTATGAATTGATATTGGAAGCTCAGTCTAACGGCTTTATCCAGCTCTATTCAAATGAAAATCAGTGTGGGGAGAAAACATGTAGGACAAGCATGAACATGAACATTTCTAAATAAAGCATTAGGAAAAATAACTGAGGGATGAGAAACTGAAAAGAAAAAATTCCCTAGAATCAATCATTGTTGAATCCTAGGGGCCATATTATGGGCAAAGCGGCAGCGGCATATCACACTCAAAACAACTACACACACACATACATATATACACATACACATATACATATACATATACATATACATATACATATACATATATACACACACATATACACACACATATACATATATATATATTCATTCGGGGTTAGAGGTAAAGCCCAATAGGCTGGGGCGATATACCGTTTATACCGTATACCGACAAAATGCCGCCTCAATGCTACGCCCCTACTTATAACTATAAGTTAAGTATAACAATAAGAAATCTAAGATGTGTCAAATAAATGATATCCAGCTCAGCGACCCCATGTATGCACATTCGGTAATACCGTATACCACAGTATGGTACAGAAACAGTATGAAAATCTGGATACAGCCCAACCTTAAAATCCCCCCCAAAAAAGAGAACAGAAATTGGCAGTGTTGCAGTGTGCAGGATAAATGATCTACTCAAGCACAACAAAAACAAGGAGACGGTTCTCATTCTCAGCCAGTCAGTGAATTACAGATTAACCAAGAACACGAAGCTAGAATTGCATGCATATGTTGTGATCCGTCCACAGTCGATTTTGTGCTTGAAATTTGTGCTTGCCCTGACCCGTGTCAAAGCCATCTATCCACCTGGCCCTTGGTTCTGCTTCAAACCAACTATAGGAAGCACTCGCTCGGCTCTGATCTCCCAAGGTCATTCAACAGAGGAGAGAGAGAAACCAGAGAGGGAGGGGGGAGAGAGAGAGAGGGAAGGGGGGGTGAGAGAGAGTGGTCATACAACAGAGGAGAGAGAAACCAGAGAGGGAGGGGGAAGGGAGAGAGTGGAAGAGTGGAAAGAGAGGACAGGTTTTTCAACTTTCACTGCAGCACTTGCAACCCGATGGATGGATGGATGGGCGGTCTCTCTCTCATGACTCATCCAACACTAGGCCCAAGCAGCTCTGGCATCATCAAGGTAGACAGGCCCAACGCCGCTAGCTGCATATCAGCCTCAATAACATAACAACAACAAACTTCATCTGGTAGTTTGGCTCATGTGTTAACACACACCGTAACATCCACACCCAAAACAGGGCTGCCTGCAAGGGCAAAGGAATAAGGAGCACAATAGCTGTGTGGTCCCTCTCCCCAACGGGACTTTCTGTCAGAGAGAGAGAGGCACCGATGGAAACTTTCAATTAGGGAGAAGGGGAGGCAGAACAGAGATGTTATAAAGATTCCACCTAAAGAGATCACACATCAAAAACCTGTGGTCTGTCCCGAAGCTGTCAATCGCCATTCGTCATCGCAGCGGCCCTGACACAACCCAACTACAAGGTCTCAAATTCCTCCCCCAAACATCCAGCAGTCAGTTCAGCGAAATCTTGCTCTCTGCTCTGCATCACTGTCAGGCGAGTGTAAACAACGCACCAAGGACCAGGCCTTGGGACGGGCCCTGGACCGCAGTCACAGCACTATGACCGTGACCATCCTGGATGGCTTTGAAGTCTGTCTGTGAGCACAGCGCTACAGAGAATCAATAAGCAACACAGCCCAGAGAGAGACTAACAGCTGCTAGCGTCCTGCTTAAAAGTCGCAAATAAACACCAGCTACGGCTGTTCCACAGAACAACCAGTCTAATTCAATAGAACTTGTCATCAATATTAGCAGCTTACATTGTGGTTTTCATAGGAAAAGCGAGAGACAAAACTGAACATCCAGCAATCAAATCAAATGTGGAGGGAAAAAACACCACTTTTAATTCTGCAAAATGCTAACTAAAGATGTCAACAACAACACCGATCCTGTCCTGGGGTAAAAATTGAAGGACATGAGGGTGACTGCTGTCACGTGCATTAAAAAAAGACATACACACAACCAAAACACACACTCAGATTTCTCCCAAGGAGAAAAGTAGAGGACAACTAGAGAAGAGTAGGAAGGAGGACAGAAAGAGCATCCGATCTCTGCAGAAAGACAGAGAAGAAACAGAGCGAGAGCGAAAGAGCATCCGATCTCTGCAGAAAGACAGAGAAGAAACAGAGCGAGAGCGAAAGAGAAAGAGCGAAAGAGAAAGAGAGCGAAAGAGAGCGAAAGAAAGTGAGAGAGAGAAAGAGAAGAGACAAAGTACACATGGGTAGAGGAGTCCAGTGGTGATCTAAAACACAGCCAGGTCTGTGGTTACTAGTGTGTGTGTGTGAGCGGTCACACTTACCCTGTGCCCATCATTCTGTGTAGTAGGCTGAAGGAGAGCAGGAAAGGGAGAGAGAGAGGCTGTACTCTCTACTGTAGAAGTCTCGTTGAGAGGCGAGAGAGGGGGGCTGGCTAACACAGAAAATCTCTGTAGCCTTTCACTTCCTCAGGCGCCGGTCCCAGGAACAGACAAAACACAGTCCGCCCGTCCACCACTTGCCCGACAGAGAGAGAGAAGAGCGTTCACCACCCCCGCTTTCTTCTACCCCTCCCCCTCTCCTCATTCTCCTCCGGGCCCCCCTCCCGCCCCTCTTTCCTAAACACACACCCCTTTCTCCTGTTTCTCCTCTGAACAAGCCCCCCCCCACCCCGAGCATCTCCCTCCCTCTCTCCTTATCACTCGTTCCCTCTCTTTCTCTAGCCAGCGACCTTTACGTTTGTCTTTCAGTTGACCTCAGCACAGAGAAAAATAAAATAGAAAAATAAAATAGAAAAACAGACAGCTGAAAGAGATCAAAGTGGCAGCGGTACAGCAGCACTCCAGAGTCCCAGACAAATCTCCTCCTTGCCTCCTTTCCTTTTAACATTCAGAAATAATCGATCTAGCCTGCTACATGACAGTCAGACTATGGCCAGGCTTCTGCCCCGCTCTCAGCTTTTCCTCGAATGAGAGTAGAGAGCCCTCCTGTTCTATTGGCCGAGCCACCCGCTCGTCGGCTCTGACACATCCCCCGCCCTCCCCCCTTCCTCCACCCAACCCCCTTTCACCGACAGCCAACTTCCTGTTTTAAGTTACCTTGAGCTGCAGGATAGGGGTCAGGGGAAGAAAAGAGGAAGACAGAGAAAGAAGAACCAGCCAAAAGACAAAGAAAGTTATAACAAAGCGCTTTAGGGAGTGATTGAGGAAGTGGTGGCGGTAGCTTGCCTCTGCATTGTGTCCTCCGGCTGATCTTGCATTTCTCATTGCTGGACGGAGAAGAAAGGAACCACTGGCTGCTCTCTGACAACTGTTCCCTGCTTATTTACAATGTCAAACTAAATGTCTCCCTGAGTCCCGCCTTCCCGCGGCCACGACTGGCTGAATGGCCAGTGATGCAAGCAACCCTGATGCCCCTGATTGGCCGAGGGGAGTGTCAGAATGGATGCCGCAGGTTGCAGCCACATGATTTAAAGAGCAAAGGCATATTGAGCAGACGCGCTGTGATCTACGTGTTCACAGGCATGCGTGCAAGTCCACAAGCACACATACACACGCTTGTCCTTCCTCTGTCACACATCCTTCCTCTGTCACAGTCACAGTAGGTAGAGAAAGAGAACGACAACATCCAGACAATCTACTAAATAGTGTAGTGTGTTAGTGATAATAAAACTAAAACATCTTCATTGAAGTGCATACTTCATTCACCAAAAATTAACTACAATAATTACTTATTACACAATTAACTACATGATAATGAATTAGGCTATCTGATAGTAAAATCCAGATTTAGAAATAGATTAATGAAATATTGAATACCTAGCCTATATCTAGGCTACTAAGGATTTTTTTTTTTTTTACATATATAAAAATAAAGAAAAAGAGGTAATCAAAAAGAATTGTAACTGCATTTCCAATTCCACAAAGGTAGCTGATCAAATCAGGCCAAAAAAGGCACCTCAATAAATTCTTCATGTTTGTGGGTAAACGAGACATAGAGCAATGTCAATAAACACAACTATTGTAGTCTTGGCCCTAAAACTATGCTCCCAGACTGTTCTCGTTCTACAATTAAAATGTCATCATAAAACCATGTCAGCAATGTCATATAAATGCCCTTCTGAAATCTCGCCAAGGGTTAAACGGACAGTCAGCCATGCTGTTCTACGCACTAACCTTTACATTAGGATGAGCACACGCATGCATGGGTTGCTCTTGTCAAAAGTAAGGCACTACAGGAATAGGGTGCCATTTGGGATGCATTCTGGTGTTTGGAGAACTGTATGTCTAAAGATCTGGTTAGCAACAGATTAAGGAAATGTAATGTCCTGGCAATGAAGTGTACTGAAGTGAGAGATTTAGGTGAGGGGGGAGGGGTACAAAGCAATTTGCTGAAAGAGTTGCTTTTAGCTGGCAGTCTGCATAGAGGATAGTGGAATGACCTGAGGCTTATCCTGCATATTACTGCTGCAAATCCCCCACTGTATCTAGAAACAACAAGCCAGAGAGAGAAAGAGAGAGAACACAAACCTGCTCCATCATTGAACAAACCACAAAGGACGGAGAAGGACAGAAAGGAGAGAGCTGTTACAGGATGGGGGGAGAATTAGGCCGATACCCGCTAATTATCAAAATCCAGAAAAGAGCCGTTAAATTCTATAACCACTTAAAAGGAAGCGATTCCCAAACCTTCCATAACAAAGCCATCACCTACAGAGAGATGAACTTGGAGAAGAGTCCCCTAAGTAAGCTGGTCCTGGGGCTCTGTTCACAAACACAAACAGACCCCACAGAGCCCCAGGACAACAACAACAACACAATTAGACCCAACCAAATCATGAGAAAACAAAAAGAGAATTACTTGACACATTGGAAAGAATTAACAAAAAAACTGAGCAAACTAGAATGCTATTTGGCTCTAAACAGAGAGTACACAGTGGCAGAATACCTGACCACTGTGACTGACCCAAACTTAAGGAAAGCTTTGACTATGTACAGACTCAGTGAGCATAGCCTTGCTATTGAGAAAGGCCGTCGTAGGCAGACCTGGCTCTCAAGAGAAGACAGGCTATGTGCCCACTGCCCACAAAAAGAGGTGGAAACTGAGCTGCACTTCCTAACCTCCTGCCAAATGTATGACCATATTAGAGACACATATTTCCCTCAGATTACAGAGATCCACAAAGAATTCAAAAACAAACCGTATTTTGATAAATTCCCTTATCTACTGGGTGAAAAACCACAGTGTGCCATCACAGCTGCAAGATGTGTGACCTGTTGCCACAAGAAAAGGGCAACCAGTGAAGAACAAACACCATTATAAATACAACCCATATTTATTTTCCCATTTGTACTTTAACTATTTGCACATTGTTACAACACTGTATATATACACATAATATGACATTTGAAATGTCTTTATTCTTTTGGAACTTCTGAGTGTAATGTTCGCCACTGAACAAAAGGAAGTGAAAAATCAAAGGAAAGTTTACAAAGCTTTGCAAAGTTCGGGAAATGCTTTCTAACCAATGTTAATATTTATTGTTTATTTCACTTTTGTTTACTATCTACTTCACTTGTTTTGGCAATGTTAACATACGTTTCCCATGCCAATAAAGCCCTTAAATTTAATTGAAATGTAATTGAGAGAGAGGAGGGACAGAGAGTGAGAGAGAGCGAGAGAGGAGGGATAGAACGAGAGAGTGGAGGGACAGAGAGAGAGAGGAGGGACAGAGAGAGGAGGGACAGAGAGAGGAGGGACAGAGAGAGAGAGAGGAGGGACAGAGAGAGAGAGAGAGAGAGAGAGAGAGAGAGAGAGAGGAGGGACAGAGAGAGAGAGAGAGGAGGGACAGAGAGAGAGAGAGAGAGAGAGAGAGAGAGAGAGAGAGAGAGAGAGAGAGAGAGAGAGAGAGGGACAGAGAGAGAGAGAGAGAGAGAGAGAGAGAGAGAGAGAGAGAGAGAGGAAGCAGAGAGAGAGAGAGAGAGAGAAGGGACAGAGAGAGAGAGAGAGAGAGAGGGGGAGGGACAGAGAGAGAGAGAGAGAGAGAAGGGACAGAGAGAGAGAGAGAGAGAGGGACAGAGAGAGAGAGAGAGAGAGAGAGAGAGAGAGAGAGAGAGAGAGAGAGAGAGAGAGAGAGAGAGAGAGACAGAGAGAGAAGGGACAGAGAGAGAGAGAGAAGGGACAGAGAGAGAGAGAGAAGGGACTCAAGAGGGAAACAAAGCAAAATGTTCCCTTTTCTATTTTGGTACAGGGAGAGCAGGGGAACAGAGTAGAGCTCGTAGCAGGCTGGTTAATGATTATAGAGCAGCTAGACTGCACATAGATTATTCCATTCCAGCGATAGCCATCTATGGCGGTGCAGGCAGGCTCTTCTAAACCCAAACCTCCTCCACGAGGACACCTGACAAGGTCACTCTGCAGCAGAGACATTCCCATGACTTGTGCTGCTGGTGCCTGGGACATGTTTGCTTACGGACGCTGTTTAGAGCCAAACACGCTAAACCCGGGGTATCAGTTTCACAAAAACTCAGCAGAAGAGAGCCCTCAGGGTTGCTGGGCTAAGTCATGCACGCACACACACCTGCATAAACTAGGCTTACCTACACAAAAAATGCACACACAAGGGCTACACACAGCTTGTCCATCCTAAATTTGAATCATAAACAGTCTCACTGGCTTCAATCCTGTCTGCGCTCAAAATGAAAAACTGATTCTAGATGTTGATAATTTAGTAATGGGGCATAAAACAACAATACTCATGTTAATTTGCTGATTACATTGTAATGGTGCATTTTGACTGGAAATAAAGGTCAAGTTGAAAGTTATCAAGATTTTGCACAGATCCAACACGCTGTGTGTGCCCCCAGTTGACGAACTACACTTCCTCAGTTAGCTTACACACAGGTGTTCGGAGCACACTAGATAGCTAATTAGCACAGGTGGCCACCTATGTCTTCCATCTGTCTTCCGTAAACAAGCGCTGTAACATGGAGATATGGCCGTGTGGGAACACTAACCCTATAAAAGGTGTGTAGTAATTTAAGTTAGATTTTAGAAAATTATTTGTAGCTGATATGAAAGATACGTACGTTCCTTTTGTTTCCAAAACTGTACCGCAAACGATGCATTTTAATGTTCCGAACGAGCGTCCGGGGACTTAACAACAGCAAACCATGTTTAACCAAGCCAGCCCAGGACCTCCACTTCGGCTTCTTCACCTGCGGGCTCCTCTGAGACCAGCCACCCGGACAGCTGATGAAACTGAGGAGTATTTCTGTCTGTTTGTGGGGAAAAACTCATTCTGACTGGCTGAGCCTGGCCCACTCATGTGAAATCCATAGATTAATGCCTAATGAATTTATTTAAATTCACTGATTTCCTTATATGAACTGTAACTCAGTAAAATCGTTTTAATAGTTGCATTTTGCATTTATGTGTTCAGTATAGTTCGTTTTGGATTTTACAATACATAGGCTGTTACAGTACTCTCCAAATTGCATCTTGAAACCGGTATTGCATGGAATTATTTTCTTTCAGTCAAATAGTTTGAAGCAATTATACATTGGCAAGACAGCAGAGAATGCTGTTTATCATACTGCTCAAGGGAAAAAGCACAGACTTCAAGTCCTCATGTCTTTGATAAGAGTCAGTGCACACGTGGTTCACAATAACTGGCAGTCAACACACGGTAATATCTCGGTTTAATGGGCATTACCAAAATGTGAAGAAAATGTCTGTTGTAATTTGAGATTTTAGTGAGTTCTGTCTTGATGTCTTCGGCCTCTTGGCTGTATTCAGACAAACTAAGTTAGCTAATTAACGGTAGCTGGCCCAAATGTGCCTCCTGTAGCTCAGTTGGTAGAGCATGGCGCTGTGGGTTCGTTTCCCACGGGGGGCCAGTATGAAAAATGTATGCACTCACTAAGTCGCTCTGGATATGAGCGTCTGTTAATGACTAAAATGTAAAATGTTGTACTGAGCTAGCAAATAGTTTTGTTTGTTCAATCCAACAACATGCAACACTGACGATATACATTTAACGTTAGCTAGCTAACATTAGCCAACAAACATTGTTGGATTAACAAAAACTAGCCTAACCAGCAGATCCGACCCGCTTGCTTACAGTTGCAGCAAGCGGGTCGGATCTGCTGGCAAAACCAGCGGCTGTTTAACTTAGTTAGCTAGTTAACTTAGCTAGTAACACGGTGTGATAATTTGTTAGCCAAAGGTAGACAGACACCGGTAGCTAATAGTTAGCTAGCATATAACAAGCGCAACATGGACAAGGGAAGTGAGACATGGAAGACGATGATACGCTCTATAGTGGCCCCTGTTACTGTTAATTCGCCACTGAACAAAAGGAAGTGAAAAATCAAAGGAAAGTTTACAAAGCTTTGCAAAGTTCGGGAAATGCTTTCTAACCAATAAAGACTACGTTTGGATCTGTCCTTCAGACCAATCAAACCTCGGACTAGATTCCACCAATCAAGGTTTCTAGGGGTTCAGTTCGTTGTGGAACTGACGCCATTTGGGATCTAACAAAAATCGCCAGTCGTACGAGACAGATTTTACACAAGAGCCAACATGGCGGACTCAGTGCGGTAGTTTCTTGAACGCCTCTGTTACTTTCAGCTGGCCACCAATAAGCGACTCAGAGAGCGGGGAGGGAAATGGCGCCTATGTTCATCTTCCAAAACAATCGTCTATTGGACAAGAACAGCAATTGGAAATGCGGTAAGTTATAGCCCCAATTTCATAACGACACAGTATGCTTTCACATATAGACATTAACCATGTATATCATTTAATTTTTACTCACTTTGTTTTACGGGTCGCAGTGAAGTTCAGCTCAGCGTATTATTTATTTTATTTCAGTTGCAACGGGAAACAAGATGGCTGCCACGTACTTCTGCTCGAACCGGAAACTGTGCTACGTTGACAACATGGCGCACTAACGTCATGAACTTCAAATCCTGAGCCTGGGAAATAAGATTTATGTCAAAGAATCAAAGTAAAAAATAAAAATAAAAATCACATAAGTCTCTTACAACCCCAAGACCTAAAAAAGGGTGTGTGAATAATTTCGGAACCTGCTGGGTGCTGTCCATTGGTGTATAGTATTTGTATTTATTATGGATCCCCATTAGCAGCTACTCTGCCTGGGGTCCAGCATAATTAAGGCAGTTACACAATTTTAAAAACATTACAATACATTTACAACAGATTTCACAACACATTAAGTGTGTGCTCTCAGGCCCTTACTCTACTACCACATATCTACAACACAAAATCCATGTGTGTGTATAGTGCGTATGTTATCGTGTGTTTGTATGCATGTGTCTGTGTTTATGTTTGTGTTGCTTCACAGTCCCAGCTGTTCCAGATGTATTTTTATCTGTTTTTTAAATCTAATTTTACTGCTTGCATGGGTTACTTGATGTGTAATAGATTTCCATGTAGTAACTAGCCCCCTGGGGTAATTCAAATCAAATCCAATTTTATTTGCCACATGCGCCGAATACAACAGGTGTAGACCTTACAATAAAATGCGTACTTACAAGCCCTTAACCAACAATGCAGTTAAAATAATAAAAATAAAGTGTTAAGTAAAAAATAGATAAGTTAAAAATAGCAAATAATGAAAGAGCAGCAGTAAAATAAAATAACAGTAGGGAGGCTATATACAGGGGGTACCGGTACAGAGTCAATGTGTGGTGGCACCGGTTAGTCGAGGTAATTGAGGTAATATGTACATGTGGGTAGAGTTAAAGTGACTATGCATAGATAATAAACATTAAGACCACAAGATGTCACCAAATTATTTCCCCAACACTTTGGCTGCCACTGCTCTTGCTCAACAAGAAATGTCTTCTGTGTCGTCACAACTTTTGGAGATATTTCAACAAAACAATTTTGTGGAAAGTTGATCAAATTTTTTGTAATTTAGAAAAAGTTGTAGATATATTCCAATGACGTTGGATTTATATATATATATATTATTTAAATATACAAGTAGGAAAGCCTTAAGATAAATAATCCACTTGTTTAGAGAGAAAAATGTAGATCAGTTTTGAGTAAAGTAGTAATCTGTTGGATGAGAGTGTTGGGGGCAACTCACCCCCCTACTAGGGGGTAACTGGCCCCTGGGGGCTAGTTACCCCTTTATGGTTATGAATGTGTTTCTACCTGTCATTTAGACAATGACTAGCCCAGTTAGTGCTAGTTTATGCTAAATTTAAAATCTTGCATTATTCAAATAATATTGGGACGAATGCCACTTTCATGTACTAGTCAGTTCTCTGACATTTCCGACTTGATAACTGGTTGAACATGGCACGTGTATAGAGTACCACAGTATGAGTCATAATACCCATAAAACCTAGGTCAAACAAGGAAATAGTTCCAATCGTTTTTCCACCATTAATCTTTCCCATAGGGGATTTTAAAAATACTTAAAATAAGGGCTGTGTTTTGTGTAGGCTTACCCAGATGTGACGTTTTGGTAACAGTGTAAATCTCTCTTGAACAAGGTGATTTTTTAATCAATATAGTCACCTGTATTTACCCCCCAAAAATGAAATGCTAATTTGCTGCTAAGGTGGCTATCTTAAAGAACTACAAATGCCATGATGATCTGGATGAGACTGTCGAATCGAGGCAAATGTAAGAATCCCTTGATTCTTATCTAATGTTAGCTAAATGTAGTAATGAATAAGTCGCCTACATTTCTTTAGATTGACAATTCTGGGAACTGTCTTTTGCAAGTTTTAAATTGACACAATACCTTTTAGCAAAGGTGTCAGCGAGAGATGACATGCAGGAGCTTGCAGGGATCTGTAGTTTTGCATGATGTCTACATTGATGCTAATTAGCATTTTCGAATCTGAGAGTAAATGGAGCTGAATATATTGATAAGTCACCTTGTCCGAGAGAGATGTACATGGTTATCAAAACATCACGCCAGGGTAAGCCTACACGAAACACAGCCCTTATTTTAAGTGTTTCTAAAATCCTCTATGGGAAATGTCCAATGCTAGTAATTGTTGCTTGATGCCCCATTGCTGGTGAGCTTGAAAAGTAAACAGTTAATATTCTTGATCTCAAAACAATTTTTGGAACTGCATATTTATTTATTATGGCAATCCTGTCTCCCTACAATTTGATGTTTGCGCTGCCCCCGATCCTATAACTGTACAGAAAATTAACACTGTTTGCTAGCTCACCCGACCTGTGTTGATTGACAGTTTGCTGGTCCAATCAGAGGGAGATGTTGCGGCTACTGTCACTGACTGCGTGGAGAATAATTCACAGACTCTGTGCCACAAAATGACTGACAAAACATTACAAAACATGGCCAGATAATTTCAAGTCATCAGTCTCAAGTCAAAGTCGAGTCCCGAGTCTTGAGGCTCCAAGTCCAAGTCAAGTCGGACTACTAAGTGGACTGGACAAGAGTTTTTGGAGAGATTGAGAGTTTTTCAGTGATAAGCACAATTAATATTAGCAGCACAGATGCGCAGTGCAGTTCTGTTCAGCAGTCGGAAGGACATGTCACACCCAGAAAACACATGCCAAGTTCAAAACAACTGGGAAGTCGGAACTTGGAAATCTCTGACTTCAGACTTCAGTGCATTCAAGACAACTGGGAACTTGTTCAATGGTCATCCAACTTGGAATTCCAAGTCTGGAACTATAGCCTCTTTCTAGAGCTCCGACTTTCCGACCTGAAGATCACTGACTGACGTCATGATTTGACCTTGTTTTTTTCAGAGTTCCCTGTTGTCTTGTTGTGCTTTCAAGACAACTGGGAACTCTGGGGAAAAAACAAGGTCAAATCATGACGTCAGTGATCTTCAGTTCCCAGTTGTTTTGAACTCAGCATTCAAAGCACCAACAGCCTACATCAGCTGGTGAGCTGCGGAGGGAGCAAGTGATGAGTGTAGGCGAACAGGCTCCGCTCTGGCTCGGCCTCCGATTATGCACATCTGGCAGGCTACTCTCGTTTCACCTTAGCTAACCAGTCACCAAAAGCCTGCTAGTTAGCTACCTTTTGCCTGGTTAAGAAACACAAGCTGCTTTACGAAATTAAAAACAATAGCAGCATTGAGTTTAATAGTAAAACAACAGTCTAGCTATTGTGATGTCACGAGAGGCTGTGTCCTGGAGGGACGTTACATCCCCCTGAGGTGGCTGCAAACCCAGACAGCTATGGCTCCATCTGCTGGTATGGTCGGGAACTCCACCCCTCTATGGCCAATCTTCCCACGCAGCTGAAACAAATGAGGAGCTGATGAGCTGAAGGTTTGGGAAGGGAAGAGACACAGTCTCCAACCTGGGCTCTCTGGAGGACAAGAGTGCTGCACGTCCACTTCCATGAGGAATATAAGGATTTGGAGATACTTACCTTTGGGAAATACTCACCTTTGGGATATATGCACCTGTGGAAATACGTGTGGGACATTTGGAAGGACGTTTTGCTGGGTTGGCCACTAGCTGCAACGTGGAATACAGTAAGACTGGGGAAAAGTTATTTGAGCGAGGGAGAGTTATGATTTTGGATGTGGAAGAGACATCCCTGTACTGTTAACCCTGAAAGAGCCAACAGAGTACAGAATTGTGTTATACTTTCGTTAGTTTCCCAAGACCTTTAATAAAATCCTTGTTTTGGTTGAACCTGGTCTCCTTGCACTACTTGAGCAATCCCGCTGAAAGCTGTGTAGCCTCTCGTGACATCACAGATGGTGGAGAACACAGGCACGCTCAAGCGTTAATAGTGCATGTCAGAGGAGGATACCGAAGGTTTGATCACCCAGTTTTCCAAGTTGGCCGTAGGCTCCCCGCCCGACTGAAATGGAGGACATATTGAAAGCCCTTGTTGCTGGCCAGCACGCCCAGATGCAAGCAAACGTGGCTCTCTTGGAGGAGCAAAAGAAAGCCAACCTTCTGAAGGCAGAGGAATTGCAGTTGCAGAGACAGAGGGTTGTCCAAAATACCCGCCCAATAAAGGCAAGTGACTTTATATCTAAGATGGGAGCTACCGATGACATTGAGGCATACCTGCATGCATTTGAGGCCACGGCCACTAGGGAAGCCTGGCCCAAGCAACAGTGGGTTGGTCTGTTAGCCCCCTTTCTAACCGGGGAATCGCTGAATGCTGTCCGGGACCTGGGCCCTGACCAGGTTACTGACTATGATGCCCTGAAGTCTGAGATCCTCAGCAGATATGGACTCACAAAGTTTGGTATGGCCCAGCGCTTTCACAGCTGGACCTTCCAACCAGACCAACCTCCTCGGGCGCAGATGCATGAACTTGTCCGAATCGCAAGGAAATGGCTGGATCCGCGAGAGGAATACAGCAGCGGCGGTGGTGGAGGCCGTTGTGGTGGATCGTTACCTACGCGCCCTGCCTTATGAGGCAAAACGGTTCATCAGTCAACAGGCCTTGACCACGGCTGATCTGACCGTGGAAGCTGTGGAAAAGTACCAGGCCACAGCGGAGATGCTGAATGCTTCCCGAAAAGACCCCAGGAGTGCGGCCCCACCACAAATGGGAAGAACCCGTCCAAAGGACCCCAAGGTCTCGAACCCAGCCACGTCAGGACTTATCCCGGCTCCAGGGGGAGCCAGAAACCAGGCGGGTCCAAGAAGAGTACACCAGGGGGGGGGAACTCGACAGTGTTACGGTGTGGGGAGATGGGACATATCTCCTGGCAGTGTGGGAAACCAGCCGATGAACCTATGCCCACTGCGGAGTCCTCCAGCTCAGCACCCACACACCGTTTGCCTCGCTCTTGGGAGTCGTAGATGGCGGCCCAGATCGACCCCCCACCTGCCCGGTAACTGTGAATCACCATGATGTGGAGGCCTTACTGGATTCTGGTAGCCGGGCCACCCTGGTGCGTAAGGATTTGGTGGGCCCAACGTGTCTGACCCCGGGGAAAGTCCTCCCAGTTTCCTGTGTCCATGGGGACACCAGAGAATACCCCATTACTGAACTTACAATGACCAGCACACGGGGAACCATACACACGACGGCGGGGGTGGTTGATTCCCTCCCCGTCCCTGTCCTAATTGGACGAGACTGCCCAGCCTTTTACCCACTCTGGAGAGAGTCTCAGGAGAGGATAACCCGAGTACCTCGGAAACGGAGAGGCAAGACTCATCCTGGGAAGGCTCCGGTGCAATCCTCCGAGTTACTCACTCCCGCCCGGGCGCGGATAGGGATGGCAGGTGCCCAGACCGACACAGAGACGGAGCTACAGAATCTGGACAAAGAACTGTCTGGTCTGAAGGGGACCGCTGAGAGGTATCGTTGGTTAAAGCAACAGTTAGACATGAAGACAGAAGAGTTAGATATCCTCCAGGCTAAACTCCAACAGAGCTCCTTCCCTAAGCAACAGGAGGAGCTGGAGAGGCTGCGCAGGACCATCGAGGAGTGTGAGGAGACCCTGCGCAGTAGTAAGAGAGGTCCAGAAGAAGGCAGAGGAGAAGTACAAGGTGTTGGAGAACAAGATGAAGAATGCGGAGGCAGAGAGAGAGAAGGAACTGAAAGCTGCTCAACAGAAGCTAAACTCTGCTAAAACCAAGGCTGATGCGTTCAGTAAGAAACTCAAGGAGAGACAACAGGAGGCTGAGTCCCTGGTCCTAGAGTTGGAGGAGTTGAAGAGAGAGCAGTCTGGCAAGCACCACGGCAATGCGGACGCCCTCTCCCGGCGTGATGCCTTCTTCGCTGCCTTTACCCCGACGAGGACGTCGGTCCCGAGGAGGGGGGATGTGTGATGTCACGAGAGGCTGTGTCCTGGAGGGACGTTACATCCCCCTGAGGTGGCTGCAAACCCAGACAGCTATGGCTCCATCTGCTGGTATGGTCGGGAACTCCACCCCTCTATGGCCAATCTTCCCACGCAGCTGAAACAAATGAGGAGCTGATGAGCTGAAGGTTTGGGAAGGGAAGAGACACAGTCTCCAACCTGGGCTCTCTGGAGGACAAGAGTGCTGCACGTCCACTTCCATGAGGAATATAAGGATTTGGGAGATACTTACCTTTGGGAAATACTCACCTTTGGGATATATGCACCTGTGGAAATACGTGTGGGACATTTGGAAGGACGTTTTGCTGGGTTGGCCACTAGCTGCAACGTGGAATACAGTAAGACTGGGGAAAAGTTATTTGAGCGAGGGAGAGTTATGATTTTGGATGTGGAAGAGACATCCCTGTACTGTTAACCCTGAAAGAGCCAACAGAGTACAGAATTGTGTTATACTTTCGTTAGTTTCCCAAGACCTTTAATAAAATCCTTGTTTTGGTTGAACCTGGTCTCCTTGCACTACTTGAGCAATCCCGCTGAAAGCTGTGTAGCCTCTCGTGACATCACACTATGTTTTTCTCTCCCTTGAGTAGGCTATAGAAAAGTAGGCTGTCTTTGAATTTGTAGTCTCGCTCAACCCTCCCACTTTTTCCACTGCATTTCATATACAGGATCTGTAGCCAAGTCTCCCTCTTTTCCTCAGAGAAAACGGCTTGATTCTAGCCCTTAGGCTACCATTCAAAAGACATGACCCATAATACCGGCGCTACGTTTTTTTTCCTCCATTGTGCATTGGTGGGTGGCATTTTACATTCATAAAGCATATCATGGGCTGTTCTAAAACTAGGCTACTTGCGGACTGGACCGTTAACCATTTGTTTAGGCTACATCTTGTTCAGTCATGTTACCTCATTAGCTAACTATAGCTAACAACCTGGGGCACGTTCAGCAGGACACAATGTTTTGAAACATTCAGATATAAATATGCTATGTAGAACAAACATGCCTCTCTGACATGTTGAATAAAGAATAACATCAGCTCTATTCATGGAATTTCTATCTGCAACGTTTGAGAAAAGTGTTCAACTGAACGTGGCCCTGGTAACATTACCAGTAGCCTGCTGAACGTAGCCATGGTAACATTACCAGTAGCCTGCTGAACGTAGCCATAGTAACATTACCAGTAGCCTATTTGCAAACATTTGGTGTCACAGAAAGAAAGGAAAAGGGATAGGAAACCATTTATTGACTAAATTCCTGTTGCCACTATGCTACAGTGAGGGGAAAAAAGTATTTGATCCCCTGCTGATTTTGTACGTTTGCCCACTGACAAAGACATGATCAGTCTATAATTTTAAGGGTAGGTTTATTTGAACAGTGAGAGACAGAATAACAACAAACAAATCCAGAAAAACACATGTGTTAGATTAATTTGGATTTTAAGAATAATGACTAAAGGATTTCACCCCAAATACAGTATAAATGTTAGAATTATCATGTAGTGTCAACCCACTAACAGAGGGGGCGGTACTAAACATTCAAGGGTGAAGGGGAAGGCGGAAACTGTTTAGAAAAGCCACCTAAAGGTGGGAGGAGTCAAGTTCAGGAGGTATAAAACCGTATGTTTGTGTTTTTGGCGTCAGAGCTCTCCATGAATAAAAATACAAAAAATCCTTCTTCGTGGTTATGGACCTTGAATCATTTATGATTAAAACCAGAGCCTTACAACCTCTGGTAATGATTCAAGCTTAGGTTGAATTAGAGATAGAAATTCACATAACAGATTGGTCCTTCGAGCCGGATCTTAAATACGTCTTTATCGTTCTAAGGACACCGAATCCGTGCACGGCCGGGTGATTGCATCCGTGGAGAATAGTCCTGGCCTTCGACGTTAAGGTTATAAACAGGCCGGTGATTACTCTTATGAACGATAAAGACGTTAACGAGTTTGAAAAAGCATTTAAATCCAAACTGCAAGGAAAAGGTCAGTAATTTTTATTCATGGATTTTGGTGAAATGATTTGAATTTGTATAAGAATAGGAATTCTTGTAGGGGGCAGAGAATAGTTACCAAAATCTCAAAGGAGGTAATAATTATTACGACTGGGGAGGGTCCGAAAATGACCCTAAGTAAATAGCTATTACAAAAATATACTAGTCCGAAATGACATGGGGTGAATGGCCATCACCAATGTAAACTAGTTAATATTGTCATTGTACGAGATGCAGTGTAACAGTATAAACAGGGAGATAATTATCATCGTGTGAGATAGATGAGTCGGGAGTAGCGTATACGACTGGGGATTTGATAGAACTTTGCAAATAAGTTTAGCAAATGATTGTATAAGGTCGTATATGTGTGAGACTTAATCCATCGGAATACGTGATAATTGTTTCAAGGAAGGAGCTAAAAATAAGTTGCATGAGAAAAAATGGTTAACTGACTCTTTTCATGAAACCGGAGTTTTAAATAAAAAACTCTGGATCATACATTGGCTCAAGAGGCGCACTAAGATATTAGCTCCTACGAAAATAATTCGGGATTGAATTATTACAAAAAGGGGGGGGATTTCTTATTTTTCCACCATGGGAAATAAATCTTCTAAAGAGGTCCGAGAATTAACGGGGGATGAAATATATATGTTAGGAAGAGATCAAATAAATATGTTTTATGGATCCATTTGGGAGAAGAGGTATGAATTTATTGGGCATCTCGAAGTAAAAAAGTTAGAAGTTATATGATTAGGCAGATGCATGTAAAACGGATTTGAAAAAAACAGCGAAAGGAGGGGCTAGAGACAGCGAGTGTTTTTTAAAGTGCGAAAGTGCTTTAACGGTAACAAAGGAATATTTAACCATCGTGACTGCAGGGGTAAAGAAAAGGAATAGGACAGTCAATTTTTTGGTTCAACGGGTAAAATGTTTGAAAAAATGATTCGTGTCAATTAAGAATTGGCTAAAAACACCACAAAGCGATTATTTGAGAGGTACCTATAAAATTCCAACGATGCATATGTATGAACTTTCGCACTCAAACGTAGACGTACGTCATGAGTGAGAAAGTAGAGAATATTTACATTAGCATTTTTGGTCATTTGGCAGACGCTCTGGTCCGGAGCGACTTGCAGAACCAATAGAGGGTTGCATTGAACTATTATGTTGTGTTGGGCATTTGAATGGCATAAGGTGAAATATGTGTGTATGAGGGAATTCAACGGCGGGTATGAATGATAACCGGATACTACTTAGTATTTGGTTGGTTAAATGCTGAATAAGAGATTTGAGGCGTGGTTATGGGGTAACTAGGAAGACGCACTTATTCAATGGGGAATGGGTGTAGGGAGAGAGAGTTTTTACGTGTATTAAAAGTTGCATTAGATAGCTTTAGTAATATTCTAGATAGGTCTATGAAAATATGTTACAAATACGAATTACATTATTTCCTAAGAAGGAAGATTGTAGGGAAGTTTCCCGCGCCTCCCCCATAATGTAGGAAGGAGCAGGAGAGGGGGAGGAGGTGAGAGACAGTACATAGTTCAAATGGTAGGAATGTCATTAAGTGTATGCTGATCAACGATATCAAGCATTTGTTTTATTGATTGGGGCCGAATCAGAGAGAACTGTTAAAGAGATTGAATAGCGAACTGAAATGGGTTAGCGGGAAAATACAAATAGTTGGAAAATTTTAAAACGATAATTTATTTTCGTTACAGGGAAGCAAGTGGCATTGGCTGTTGTGCTGGGGGAATAGCGCCAGCCTGTGGTGGGTTCTGGATTTGTTATAAATAAATTTATATTTTAAACTAAAGTGATGGAATAGACTACAATTATAACATCAGAAAAAGGACACAATATAATTCGTAATAGTTATTATAATTATTATTGATAGTTATTGCAGTTATTAGCTCCTGAGTGGCGCAGTGGTCTAAGGCACTGCATCGCAGTGCTAACTGTGCCACTAGAGATCCTGATTCGAATCCAGGCTCTGTTGCAGCCGGCCGCGACCGGGAGACTCATGGGCGGCGCACAATTGGCCCAGCGTCGTCCAGGGTAGGGGAGGGAATGGCCGGCAGGGATGTAGCTCAGTTGATAGAGCATGGTGTTTGCAACGCCAGGGTTGTGGGTTCGATTCCCACGGGGGGCCAGTATAAAAAATTTAAAAAATATATGTATTCACTAACTGTAGGTCGCTCTGGATAGGAGCGTCTGCTAAGTGACTAGAATGTAAATGTAAATGTATTATCATTGATTCAGTAATGATAGAAGGGTAGAGAGGAAATAGGCAGGTTAAGGGTAGAGTTAGATAGAGAGAAAGAGGCAGGAAGAGCTAGAGAAAGTAAACACAGATAGTTTAAAAACAGGGAGTTGAGGAGATGTAGTAAAAGCTATAGAGGGTGTAGTGCACCCTAAGACAGGAATAGAGGGGTTCAGGAGGGATTTGGAGAGTCTAGCAGCAAGCTTTAAGCTAAACACAGGGGAAATTGAGAGGGCAGTCAGAACCCTAGTTGGGAAAGACTGGGCAGCTGTTCGGGGGCAGTGGGTTTCAGGAGATGCCAATGGAGCAGTCCTACCATGGGCAAATGATGGGCAATATGTTGGGAAAATAACTGAGTTGTGTAATAATTTAAGGGAACATTACCATCGACATGCTGACTTCTCCAAAGTACATGAATGTAAACAGGAAGACAGTGAGACCATCAGCCAAGTGGCATACCTGAGCCTCCCCAGGGACAGGGAAATGATACTCTGTACCATCAGCAGCTAAAAAATAGCATTCCTTAGTGGAATGAGACCAGAAATAAGCAGGAATATTAAGAGGACTTTAGTGGGATGGGGAACTACTTCGTTAGCCGAGGTCAAGAGAGATGCAATCCATCATGAGCGGAATAGTAGACAGGATAGAGTAAGAAAAATAACATACGGGAGCTGAGTATTTAATGGCCACTAGGGGAAATAGCTGGTAGAGGTAGAACTCCAGAATAGAAGGGGAGAGAGATTTTCTTAGGGGGTGGATCAAATAATTGATAATGGATCATTTGAAATGAGATCACATGTAGCAGATTTAGAGTAATCAATTAAATAATCATTGTATACTCGAGGAATTCTGAGTGATTTTATGGATTAGTTATAAGGAATTAGATTGATACAAACATTATTCATGAGTTAGGACTGGGGATATCTGTATCATGTTTTGTGTGTACTACCATCTTTAGATTACTGATGGTAATTGAAGGTTAACAAAATGTATAACCAGGAGAAAGAGATTAGCTTATCTCATTGGAATGTTGCTAAGGGGAAGCAGTAGTGAAGTTAGGTCATAAAAGGGAGCTACAAAATTAAGTTGAGCCTGGCTATCTTTGATTGTTGTTTTTCAATTGGGTTTTTCAAATAAATAAAAAACACACCCAGCATGATGTTTATAAAGGGTTGTTATGTTGAATTTAGGGGATTTTCAGCAGTTCATGGGTGGTGTTTACTATGCTGTAGGATGGAACGGTTGGTTGGGGGATATTTGAACCTAAATTAATGGAATAAGCTGCAGTAATCAGAGGAATGTACAATCTAAGGCGAGACAACTATTGCCTAGATCATTGATTAGCAATAGGATCAGGTAGATAGGGACTAGAGAAAAAAAAAATTAGATGAAGAATGATGAGCTTTTTGGTAAGGATAGACTGCTGTAAAGCTTGGGTACTCCATTATGTACTGCATACGGGTAAATTAAGTGATCTTATCTATGGGAAGGCAATGGCGGCCCATGGTAAAATCATTTGGAACTCTAGGGAGGCATACATATATCAGGGATGTTACCCAAATGGTAGAGAGTAAAGAGGGATATGACATTGGTCGGGATTTAAAGATGATGTTTTTTTTTTTGGTGGGCTATTAGAGATAACTGGGTTAATCACGAACATAGAGGTTTTTATTCTTTGTTGCTAGGCAGAAGACTTAGGTGACCTAAATATGGACTTGTAATGTCCAACAATCAGTCTTCAGGTCAAGCCCGGGAGAGCCGGGGTAGAACAGAGGTTGAACTAAACATAAGTGTTTTTACAAGATAAGAGATTGATTGATTGGATTACTAATTGATTCTGAACTGAATGAAAGTCGAATTTAGCCGCCATAAAGACAAAGGAAGTGGGAGGAGCAATAAAGAAGCAAAAGACAATCTAAAAAATGAAAGGCATGGCAATTGGTTGATAAATTACCTAAGGGAATGTTTAGGTAGGTGGTAAATATTGACACATGAGCAGAACTATGTGTCAAGAGGGGGGAAGAGGCTAATTGTAGGATTAAATAATATACGAAGGAGAGGACAAAATACTTTTTTAAAAAAAACATTTTTTTAGATACAGTCTAAAAAGAGAATGCAGTCAGAAATTGTTAGATTAATCTGAACATGTGTGAATATAGTTTATTAACCACACCCGTATGTCAGAGGTTTTGTGCCCCACAGGTGAACTAAAGGAGAAGGTGACCCACTATCTAACCAGGTGACTGGTGAGCATCCAGTCACTAGAAGGAAAACTGGAAGCAGGCCTGTTGGGAAGGGCCCTATCAGGTTATGTTGGTCACCGCCTTGGCCATTAGAATAGCAGAGAGAGGAACCTGGGTCCATGTTACCCACTGCAAGAAGGTAAGACCACATACAAGCACCACTTAGCACACGCAGAGTTGGCGAGCAGAACTGGGCCACAGGGTCCGGGGTCACCTCTGTCAACGAAGATCTCCTACCCAGACCTATCATCACTGTAGTGTGTTCCTAGGGTGTGAGTATGGGGTGGTACCGAGCAGAAGGACTCAAGACAGGAGAGGGTTGGCGGTTTTTGGGAATATGGGTGACCCTGAGCTGCATCATAGTCTCGGCAATAGTCGTGGTATATCAAGATCCACCACCACCTCGCACCAATTACGCTATGGCCTTACCATTATTAAGAAATAAAAGGGAAGCGACCCGACATACTGACCGTCAAGGGCGAGTGATCTACAAAATAGGAGTCAGAGAAGGGTGGGGAGTAAGATTCAACTTACTGGGCTTGCGCGGACAAATACGGATGGGATACTTGTCTAAGATTACATTTGATGGAGTCAAAAGATATGGAAAGAACAGGTACTGTCATTAATCCACTAACAGCAATAGACCGAGTAGATCAGTCAAGGGATGACGGAGTCAATTCGACTAACCCGTCCACTATGAAATATTTTCTCCTCCAAGAATGGAACCAAGGGGAAGTGGAGGGGGTCCCTGATGAGAAGCTCTGGTTAAAGTGGATGAAATACACCGCTAGGGCCTTGGGGGAGACCAATTGTTATGCATGCTCCATTGGGCGACCGACAATGTTGACCGCCCCAATGCCAAAGGCAATGTTTCCCTGTGTATTAGACCTGGGGTCCAATCAAAAAGAGCCAAATTGCACAGGGATTGGGCTGGCAAAATTGACATACTGGGCCAGCCCACCTAGATTCACTTTAACTCCTGGCGAATACCAGTGTTACAGACATAGAAATGGCACCCGTAACTTGGGTGATTTTGATGGCTGTAAGGAGATAATTAATGTGACTGATTTAGATAAGGAAGGAAGGAAAAAAATTAGGAACCTAACCATCCCTTTGACTGATGTGTGGTGGGCATGCACTAACAAAGGGAGCATTCGACAGACATTACCAGAGGGATGGGTGGGTACTTGTGCACCAGTATTGTTGGTCCAGCCTGTAAGAATTAGTCATCAAAGACCAGTGACAGGAAGAATAATCAGAAGGAAAAGAAATATAGGTCAGGAAGGAAATAGCCCAATTTGGATAGATGGTATAGGCATCCCCAGGGGTGTTCCAGATGAATACAAAGCTATGAATCAAATATGGGAGGGGTTTACCACAACATTTTTCTGGTGGGTGACAATAAACAAAAATGTGGATTGGATTAATTATATCTATTACAACCAACAACGATTTATTAACCAGACTAGAGATGCAGTAAAGGGGATCTCCGAGCAATTATCCGCCACCTCACTTATGACTTGGGAAAATCGGTTAGCTCTGGATATGTTGCTGGCAGAAAAGGGTGGAGTCTGTAAAATGGTGGGGGGCCATTGTTGCACATTTATCCCTAACAACACCGCACCGGAGGGGACGGTCACCAGAGCTCTTGCAGGATTAACTGCGCTAAGTAAAGAATGGGCTGAAAACTCAGGAATTAGTACATCTTGGACAGGATGGTTTGATACCATGTTTGGTAAATGGAAAACCATAGCAGCAACCATCTTAGGGGCAGTCAGTGTTTGAATGGGAATTCTTGTATTATGTGGTTGTTGTCTTGTTCCCTGTGTCCGAGGATTGGTGAGCAAGGCGTTGGTGAATGCAGTATCTCACCAAATGATAAGAGATGGACCGACTCCGGACTCTGACCAGGAGAGCGGGAAATACGATCCTCCAGGCTTGGGGGATAATGACGAGGATTTGGACCCTGAAAAACCGCAATTGGATGAAATGTTTATTAGTTCTGATGTGATCTCTGAGATTAATCATGCTTGTAAAATACATTTATCCTGAATGTGGGAATATTTAGTCAAAGGGGTGGATTGTTAGATTAATTTGGATTTTAAGAATAATGACTAAAGGATTTCACCCCAAATACAGTATAAATGTTAGAATTATCATGTAGTGTCAACCCACTAACAGAGGGGGCGGTACTAAACATTCAAGGGTGAAGGGGAAGGCGGAAACTGTTTAGAAAAGCCACCTAAAGGTGGGAGGGGTCAAGTTCAGGAGGTATAAAACCGTATGTTTGTGTTTTTGGCGTCAGAGCTCTCCATGAATAAAAATACAAAAAATCCTTCTTCGTGGTTATGGACCTTGAATCATTTATGATTAAAACCTTACAACACTTAAGCCTTACAACCTCTGGTAATGATTCAAGCTTAGGTTGAATTAGAGATAGAAATTCACATAACAACATGTCAAAAATGTTATAAATTGATTTGCATTTTAATGAGGGAAATAAGTATTTGACCCCTCTGCAAAACATGACTTAGTACTTGGTGGCAAAACCCTTGTTGGCAATCACAGAGGTCAGGTGTTTCTTGTAGTTGGCCACCAGGTTTGCACACATCTCAGGAGGGATTTTGTTCCACTCCTCTTTGCAGATCTTCTCCAAGTCATTAAGGTTTCGAGGCTGACGTTTGGCAACTCGAACCTTCAGCTCCCTCCACAGATTTTCTATGGGATTAAGGTCTGGAGACTGGCTAGGCCACTCCAGGACCTTAATGTGCTTCTTCTTGAGCCACTCCTTTGTTGCCTTGGCCGTGTGTTTTGGGTCATTGTCATGCTGGAATACCCATCCACGACCCATTTTCAATGCCCTGGCTGAGGGAAGGAGGTTCTCACCCAAGATTTGACGGTACATGGCCACGTCCATCGTCCCTTTGATGCGGTGAAGTTGTCCTGTCCCCTTAGCAGAAAAACACCCCCAAAGCATAATGTTTCCACCTCCATGTTTGATGGTGAGGATGGTGTTCTTGGGGTCATAGGCAGCATTCCTCCTCCTCCAAACACGGCGAGTTGAGTTGATGCCAAAGAGCTCGATTTTGGTCTCATCTGACCACAACACTTTCACCCAGTTCTCTGAATCATTCAGATGTTCATTGGCAAACTTCAGATGGCCCTGTTTATGTGCTTTCTTGAGCAGGGGGACCTTGTGGGCGCTGCAGGATTTCAGTCCTTCACGGCGTAGTGTGTTACCAATTGTTTTCTTGGTGACTATGGTCCCAGCTGCCTTGAGATCATTGACAAGATCCTCCCGTGTAGTTCTGGGCTGATTCCTCACCGTTCTCATGATCATTGCAACTCCACGAGGTGAGATCTTGCATGGAGCCCCAGGCCGAGGGAGATTGACAGTTATTTTGTGTTTCTTCCATTTGCGAATAATCGCACCAACTGTTGTCACCTTCTCACCAAGCTGCTTGGCGATGGTCTTGTAGCCCATTCCAGCCTTGTGTAGGGCTACAATATTGTCACTGACATCCTTGGAGAGCTCTTTGGTCTTGGCCATGGTGGAGAGATTGGAAACTGATTGATTGATTGCTTCTGTGGACAGGTGTTACATTTACATTTATGTCATTTAGCAGACGCTCTTATCCAGAGCGACTTACAGTTAGTGAGTGCATACTGGCCCCCCGTGGGAATCGAACCCACAACCCTGGCGTTGCAAACACCATGCTCTACCAACTGAGCTACATCCCTGCCGGCCATTCCCTCCCCTACCTTGGACGACGCTGGGCCAATTGTGCGCCGCCCCATGGGTCTCCCGGTCGCGGCCGGCTACGACAGAGCCTGGATTCAAACCAGGATCTCTAGTGGCACAGCTAGCACTGCGATGCAGTGCCTTAGACCACTGCGCCACTCGGGAGCCTTTTAAGAGTGTGCTCCTAATCTCAGCTTGTTACCTGTATAAAAGACACCTGGGAGCCAGAAATCTTTCTGATTGAGAGGGGGTCAAATACTTATTTCCCTTATTAAAATGCACATCAATTTATAACATTTTTGACATGCGTTTTTCTGGATTTTTTTGTTGTTATTCTGTCTCTCACTGTTCAAATAAACCTACCATTAAAATTATAGACTGATCATTTCTTTGTCAGTGGGCAAACGTACAAAATCAGCAGGGGATCAAATACTTTTTTCCCTCACTGTATATACAGTTGAAGTCGGAAGTTTACAAACACCTTAGCCAAATACATTTAAACTCAGTTTTTCACAATTCCTGATATTTAATCCTAGTAAAAATTCCCTGTCTTAGGTCAGTTAGGATCACCACTTTATTTTAAGAATGTGAAATGTCAGAATAATAGTAGAGAGCATGATTTATTTAAGCTTTTATTTATTTCATCACATTCCCAGTGGGTCAGAAGTTTACATACGCTTTTTCAGTTCTGCCCACACATCTTCTATAGGATTGAGGTCAGGGCTTTGTGATGGCCACTCCAATACCTTGACTTTGTTGTCCTTAAGCCATTTTGCCACAACTTTGGAAGTATGCTTGGGGTCATTGTCCATTGGGAAGACCATTTGCGACCAAGCTTTAACTTCCTGACTGATGTCTTGAGATGTTGCTTCAATATATCCACATCATTTTCCTTCCTCATGATGCCATCTATTTTGTGAAGTGCACCAGTCCCTCCTGCAGCAAAGAACCCCCACAGCATGATGCTGCCACCCTGTGCTTCACGGTTGGGATGTTGCTCTTCGGCTTGCAAGCGTACCACTTTTTCCTCCAAACATAACGATGGTCAATATGGCCAAACAGTTCTATTTTTGTTTCATCAGACCAGAGGACATTCCTCCAAAAAGTATGATATTTGTCCCCATGTGCAGTTGCAAACTGTAGTCTGGCTTTTTGATGGCGGTTTTGGAGCAGTGGCTTCTTCCTTGCTGAGCGGCCTTTCAGGTTATGTCGATATAGGACTCGTTTTACTGTGGATATAGATACTTTTGTACCTGTTTCCTCCAGCATCTTCACAAGGTCCTTTGCTATTGTTCTGGGATTGATTTGCACTTTTCGCACCAATGTACGTTCTTCTCTAGGAGACAGAACGCGTCTCCTTCCTGAGCGGTATGACGGCTGCGTAGTCCCATGGTGTTTATACTTGCGTACTATTGGTTGTACAGATGAATGTGGTATCTTCAGGCATTTGGAAATTCCTCCCAAGGATGAACCAGACTTGTGGAGGTCTACAGGCACTGAGTTTGAAGGTAGGCCTTGAAATACATCCACAGGAACACCTCCAATTGCCTCAAATGGTGTCAATTAGCCTATCAGAAGCTTCTAAAGCCATGACATCATTTTCTGGAATTTTCCAAGCTGTTTAAAGGCACAGTCAACTTAGTGTATGTAAACTTCTGACCCACTGGAATAGTGATACAGTGAATTATAAGTGAAAGAATCTGTCTGTAAACAATTTTTGGAAAAATTACTTGTGTAATGCACAAAGTAGATTTCCTAACCAACTTGTCAAAACTATAGGTTGTTAACAAGACATTTGTGGTGTGGTTGAAAAACGAGTTTTAATGACTCTAACCTAAGTGTATGTAAACTTCCTACTTCAACTGTATGTATATAAAATAATTGGGGATGCCTGTTTGCATGTTTTTCTGGCATTAATACGTGTCACATATCAGCTTGTAAACAATGTAAAAAAAATATATAATCAAATTGAGTGAATAAAGCTACATACCAACTTGGTCTCTTTTTTGCTTTCTTGGGTAAGGCAGCTCCAATATGCAGGTGTTTCAGCCTAGCTCAGTGCTTTGCGTGGTGGTGGTGGGGCAGCCAGCGGAAAATACAGAGGATAGGGGTTGGTAATGTTCTCTAGTTGCACTGTGATTGGCTCTGTGTTCTGTCACTCATGGGGACACTACGTCACGGCCCAATCTAAGGGTAGAGCTTGAAAATTCAAGCCCCTTGGGTGCTGCTATAGAGTTATGTTAGAAGTGCCCATCCAAAAATGCTCAAGGTCATTGGCCACAGATAAAATGACGTCAAATCACATATCTACAGCAGCTTTGATTGGACTGATCATGTCAACATCATACTTTCAAAATCTTAGTTAGCAAGCTAGCAGTCATCATCATGAATCAAGTCGACAATCTACTGGCAAATCCTTTTTAATCCTTGTCATATGAAGAGAAATAATGAAGAGAAATTATAGATAAAACGTATCAGTGCTCATCGGCCATTGGACATAAACATTACACAACAAGTTGGAAATCAATTCAACAATGAGTGGTTTGGAAGGAATCAGTGGCTAACTGCAAGCATTGCAAAGCAATCACTAGCCTGCTATTCAGTGGAGTGGGTGTGTGGTCCCAAGTCTGGGTTTAAGGGTCTCTTTTCCAAACTTAAAAGGATAAACATTCAACATTGGCCATGGTGTCAATCCAGAATGACTTCTGCCGCTCTCAAAACAACTGGAAACTCAGAACTGGGAATTCTGATTTCAGTGAGTTCAAGACAACAGGGAACTCGGAAAAAAACGAGCTCCGACTGGGAAAATACATTTTGAACGGTCATCCAACTCGGAATTCCAAGTCGGGAACTCGGGCCTCTTTCTAGAGCTCCGACCTGAAGATCACTGACGTCATCATGATTCGACCTTGTTTTTTCCCAAGTTCCCAGTTGTCTTGAAAGCACCATAAATCCAGAGAATGAAAGACTTTGATGACAAAGTTTGATGACAATTTGCCCACCTTCCTGTTCAAGTGAGCACAGCACAACAAGGTGAGTCCAAAAATGTATTGTATGCTGCTGCATAAATGATGTAATATGCCAGGGAGATATGTATACTGAGCTAAGAAAGTAATACTACGTGTATGTTGTGTAGTGCCTCACCCTAATAATTTGGTCCCGTTTCCCCTCCTAATTTTGCCTACTGTTCTAAAATGGTGGTGCACATGTAGCCTATAGCCTGTTTTAGAGAAATATAATCATTTAATATTGTAAGAGTCATTACATTCTGAATGCTTAGCAGAACAGGAAAATGGCCCAATTCACACAATTATCAAGAGAACATCCCTGGTCATCTCTACTGCCTTTGATCTGGCGGACTCACTAAACACAAACACATTGTTCGTAAATTATGTCTGAGTGTTGGAGTGTACCCCTGGCTAACAGTTTTTGTTAGTTTTTTTTTACTAGAAAATTGTGCCGTCTGGTTTGCTTAATATAAGGAATTTGAAATGATTTATACTTTTACTTTTGATACTTGAGTTTATTTAAAACCAAATACTTTTAGACTTTTACTCAAGTAGTATTTTAATGGGTGACCTTTACTTCAGTCATTTTCTATTAGGTATCTTTGCTTTTACTCAAGTATGACAATTGGGTACTTTTTCCACAACTGCAGCCTATATCCATTCATCATCAACTGACGTCCGTGAAGCGACTACGCAACACATGCTGTGCAACCCAATTTATACTTACTGCTGGCGCTATGGCTGTCTTCTCACATTTTTCGGCTTGAAACTCTTTCAGAAGATTACACAGCTTGTCCTTCAGGAAGTTGGACACTTCCACATTCTCAACCTGTATGTTGTTGTAGAGAGAAAACAATTACATTAAATAACATGGTCAGTTAAATAATTCAGTTTCTCTTCCCAAATGTCGTCAATGTCCACTAGTCAACTAAAGGCTATGACACTCGTCTTTGTGCAAAGGGTATTACATTTTGATAGGTGTTACTCCTCACTTATTAGGATCTTAGCAGCACATCCAAAACATTCCCAGTGTCTGGAGTTACCTCTGCCATTGGTCTGGAGCCTGCCTGCTGCTCCCTGATAGCCTAACAAATCTGAATAAGGTACTCAATATCACAATAATAGAAATTACAGAGACCATTAACAAACCTTAGCAATTGCCAGTTGTGTTTGGAGTTAGCCTATATTAGGGCTGTTGCGGTGACCACACCGGCGGTCACAAGACATGAAGGCAGTCAAATTCCACGTGACCGCTTAGTCACAGTAATTAAGCTTCTCCAAACTCTGATGTTGATGATGGTCATTTGTAGCCTACCAAACTTGCTAACTGCCTGGTACTCAGCACTCTATTGTCCCTCTAATCACTCTGACATCAATGCAAATGTATTCGAAAATCTAATCAAACACTTCATGAGAGCCCATGAGCTCATGTTGCGCAACTTTTCTATAGGCTATGCAACTACGCGAGAAAACAGAGTGATGGCCTCTATTAAAAAGAGGAGGATTCCATCAGCTGTCTAATGGCTAGGCCTACTATATTTATTTCTCTACTTTCCTAATATTAAGCACATTGCTTATCTTTACAACAGGAGTACAGCCTACCTGGCTGGCATGAAAATGAACCATGGGAAAAGCATCCTCCATTAGCTATTTAAGTGCATAGATGACTTATTTTGTTTCGAGACAGGTGCATGATAATGGTCCATTTTAAATCAAAACAAATTTCACACAAATATGATTTAGTATATGTAAAGACAAGATTAAATCAAGAATAGTCTGATGGGTGACAATATTAGCCTATCCCTTGTGAATTATATATTATCACTTGTGAATGATGCCCAGCGTAAGACAAGAAACAATGCCTTTTTTTGGTTACTTTTTCAAATCATAGTCACACACCTCATGTAGCCTAGCCCATAGGCCTATATGTTTTGATAAGGTTTGTTTCACAACTAAAGTGGCCAAATAACTTCTTAAAATGAAGCACAGTAATCTGCTTTACAAGGGGTGTAGAGACTAACAGGCATACATAAGCAGCACGTGAGTTTCAAGTTTGGGGAATATCATTTTCACCATAACAATGCACCTTTATAATAAAAGCATTACATGCATAATCGTATTTGCGGTCACTTTTGATAATGGTGTTTTCCCGCTAATGGAAACATTTGCGCTTATAGCCTACTGCCGTGTGCGCATTGCTGCGCTTATACTGTGAAGAAATAGCCGAATAGTTTATCAACATTTTAAGTTAAACGTTCCGATCTGTTGCGTCAGCCTCATTGCGTAAAAAAGTTTTTTTTAATGCTAGTGGTTATATTAATTTGGGATCTATCGCATCCCACAACTGTCCCAGACTATGTTTGGAATATTTATTTCTCACACAGAATAGAACAGGTCAACTTTTGTACTATGGGGGATAGTAGATTGTCATAGGCTAGTGCTTTTGCTGTTCATTAGGCCTACTCATCTTGTTGGCTGACTAAAAGTAAATGTGGACAGTTCTTCCTTCCAATATCTTCAATATGCACCTCGGAATTGGATAAGGACGCGCGCAGTTGCGTCCCTGATGTGTCTGTCTTCACTTTTAGCCTGTGAGAAAGACCCAATTACGTGATGGAGAGTCATGTGAGTGAGGGGTACTTCGGAGCATACGGCATTCAGGGAGAAGGGAATTATAATTATTATATTTAGCCCAAGGGCACAACGGCCACTGGCCGCAAAAGGCATGGATTTTTTTAGGGGGTATTATGGCCACACAAAAGGGATGTCCCCAGAAAATTCTAGGCATTATTTAAGTGATTTTCAAATTGTGAATGAGAGACTGATGAAGTGTGTACAGCCTGCACAAAAAACAAGCAGAGCTCATGCCTTTCAAGTGACTTGTTTCAAATCATCATTAGAGTCCCATCATGCAGCTTTACAATGTATTACAAAATCAAAACAAAAAGCCCAACGTTTGTAGAACAACTGAAGTTACACTAATAACTCTAAATTAAGCATATAGGAGTACTTATTTCTTTGTTAACCGCTCAACACAGAATAGCCGCATGTGCGCACTCCCTCAAATCGTTTGGAGAAAATGCTGAATAAAATATGTTCAATTGTATTCTTCATTCTATAAAATAATATCAAATAATGCCACGGAATTCTAAGCAAATCTTGTCTGCTAAATTAACTAGTGTAGCCCACAGCCATATGGCATAGCCAGATCAGGACCTAACATAAGGACAACTCAGAGTATGCTATTCTGTTCTTCTGAAATAGACTACATTTTCTTTATATCATGTTTCTTTAGACCTGTCTAAAATAAATAATGGATTTATTATGAAGGTGTAGGCTATATTACATGGATTTATTAGACTTTTTTAAATGTAGTTGTTCTAAAGGTCCAAATCAGTGGCTTGTAGGCTATGTGTGGAAGCCAGGAGATGCTAAATGTGTTTATGTTAATTAACGGTCAATTACCGTGAGACTGACAGTTATTTGCTTGACAATCACCGGCTGACGAAATTTCGTTACCAACACAGCCCTAGCTTATATCAGAGGTTTTCAAAGTATGAGCAGAATGTTTCAGGGGAAGCTCGAAAGGGAAGCCAAGTCAAACTGGTTCTCTAATAATAAGTAAATATTAAGCCTGTTTCTAAATACAATTGCAGGAAAACATTTTGATGGCTACAATTAAAAAGAAGGACTATCCCAGCTTTCCAGTGCTAACACGTTAACTTATCAACTCCTAAAATTTTTAAAAGGAAATTACAACCGGAGTTTGTAACATGGTCAGGCCAACTGCGCAACAGCGCTTTTAAAGAGGCAACAGAGTCTTAAAAGGGCAATGACATACTTTCTAATAGAAACAAAAACAACAAATGTTTCTATTTAATCATTTCATTCTGAAAGTAATTTTATTGTATAAGTCATTTGAATGTTAATTGAATTGTGCAGAGCATGTTTTAAGCCCAAATGTGGGAGCAAGAGATTAATACCTACAATCAGGATAGAGTTAACAAAAAAAGATATATATATCTTACAAATAATTGATATTTTGATGCACATTTCACAGTTTCTGAAGGGAGGCCCACTGTCTCAGACTTTAAAAACACCCTGATCTATGGGAGAATCTCAATTGCGTACTTTTTGCTTCCTTCTCAAAACCCATTGGAGGTGACGGTCAAAGGGGAGTGAGGAGTACGTAATTAAGAGCTTCCCTAAATGTACCTATGGCTTCACAATGGGTTCCAACCTTTTTTTGTAGTCATCAACTTGCCTGGAGGGAAGATGATTTTGTAAAACAATTATTATAGAACACCCTTAGCATAATAGTAACCAAAACAACCACACTTTCACCTCAGGATTTAATGATGGATAAGTTAAACGTGTGGTGATGTGCATTTATCCACACTTACAGTTTCTTCACCAGTTTCTTCACCACGTTGTCATCTGTGGCTCCATTCAGGAAGCGCCTGAAAGGTTTGGGGATCTCAATTCTCACTCTGCCGCCCTCTGCTGGCCTCTGAGGAGGTCCCATTCTTCGCTCTGCCTCTTGATGCTGCAGACCCCTCCCCTCAGGTAGGCCTCTCGCTCTGCGTCGGCCAATAAGTAAGGATCGCCTTCATGGAAGGGAGATCTATATACTGTAGATCATCTTCAGGATGGCCTCCTCTATGGTGGTACTCCCCCCCCCCCGACCTGTGACCTGTGAGAATAGCAGGCATAGCTAAAGTCTTGTGTGTCTTACTGGCCGCACAATGTTGATCTCCAGAAGTGTTCATTAGGACATTCAGATTGCAATAAAATAGAGGCCAGTAGAGCAATAGTAATGCAAAGCTTCATAGCGGTGACTGTACATGTGTACGCAAGGCCCTGTAATATGGTCTCAACTCTTACTGTTAATATTGGTTCATACAATATTAGCATTTAAGTTTCTTCATTTCATGTGGTTCACAAATAACTACAAGACTTAACACAATGCAAAGATTCCCATTTATTTATTTAGCAAGTGTGTGATGGCGCAACAGTACACTTCACAGGTTTATTTTGAGTTCTACCTGGAGGACCACATGACTGCGGCCTCAGCCAAGGTGCTTTGCACTCAGAATCACGTCACTCAACGTATGGAAGTTTTCAGTCCTCAGTGCATGGGGTGGGAGAATGGGACATTGCATAGAACTCTATTATCCATCTGCATTAAGCAATGGACTTTGCTAATCACATGTCTGGTTGAGGAAGGGCTATGTGATTGCTGGCAGGTCAGTTGTGGGACACATCTTTCACTGCATTTGCACTTAGGAGTTCCCCTATAGAGAGGCCTTTGAAGAAAGTGGATGAGGGACTTTACAATTGCCAGGTCCGCCTTCTTAAAGCATAGACAACACATACAACAATGTCCTTCTGATATTTATTTTCTTCTGTAGTTAACATCTTCCAGTACATGGAGAATCACAGAACCACATACTTACAGTTGAAGTCGGAAGTTTACATACACCTTAGCACAGACTTAGCACAGCACAGACTGGAACATGTTCCGGGATTCTTCAGATAGCATTGAGGAGTACACCACATCAGTCACTGGCTTCATCAATAAGTGCATCGATGATGTCGTCCCCACAGTGACCGTACGTACATACCCCAACCAGAAGCCATGGATTACAGGAAACATCCGCACTGAGCTAAAGGGTAGAGCTGCCGCTTTCAAGGAGCGGGACTCTAACCCGGACGCTTATAAGAAATCCGGCTATGCCCTCCGACGAACCATCAAACAGGCAAAGAGTCAATACAGGACTAAGATTGAATCGTACTACACTGGCTCTGACGCTCGTCCCATGTGGCAGGGCTTGAAAACTATTACAGACTACAAAGGGAAGCACAGCCGCGAGCTGCCCAGTGACACAAGACTTCCAGACGAGCTAAACCACTTCTATGCTCGCTTCGAGGCAAGCAACACTGAAGCATGCATGAGAGCACCAGCTGTTCCGGATGACTATGTGATCACGCTCTCCATAGCCGATGTGAGTAAGACTTTTAAGCAGGTCAACATTCACAAGGCCACAGGGCCAGACGGATTACCAGGACGTGTACTTCGAGCATGTGCTGACCAACTGGCAAGTGTCTTCACTGACATTTTCAACATGTCCCTGACTGAGTCTGTAATACCAACATGTTTCAAGCAGACCACCATAGTCCCCGTGCCCAGGGACTCTAAGATAACCTGCCTAAATGACTACCGAACCGTAGCACTGACGTCTGTAGCCATGAAGTGCTTTGAAAGGCTGGTCATGGCTCACATCAACAGCATTATCCCAGAAACCCTAGACCCACTCCAATTTGCATACCGCCCCAACAGATCCACAGATGATGCAATCTCTATTGCACTCCACACTGCCCTTTCCCACCTGGACAAGAGGAACACCTACGTGAGAATGCTATTCATTGACTACAGCTCAGCGTTCAACACCATAGTGCCCTCAAAGCTCATCACTAAGCTAAGGATCCTGGGACTAAACACCTCCCTCTGCAATTGGATCCTGGACTTCCTGACGGGCCGCCCCCAGGTGGTAAGGGTAGGTAACAACACATCTGCCATACTGATCCTCAACACGGGGGCCCCTCAGGGGTGCGTGCTCAGTCCCCTCCTGTACTCCCTGTTCACTCATGACTGCATGGCCAGGCACGACTCCAACACCATCATTAAGTTTGCCGACGACACAACAGTGATAGGCCTGAACACCGACAACGATGAGACAGCCTATAGGGAGGAGGTCAGAGACCTGGCCGTGTGGTGCCAGGATAACAACCTCTCCCTCAACGTGACCAAGACAAAGGAGATGATTGTGGACTACAGGAAAAAAAAGAGGACTGAGCACGCCCCCATTCTCATCGACGGGGCTGTAGTGGAACAGGTTGAGAGCTTCAAGTTCCTTGGTGTCCACATCACCAACAAACTATCATGGTCCAAACACACCTAGACAGTCATGAAGAGGGCACGACAAAGCCTATTCCCCCTCAGGAGACTGAAAAGATTTGGCATGGGTCCTCAGATCCTCAAAAAATTATACAGCTGCACCATCGAGAGCATCCTGACTGGTTGCATCACCGCCTGGTATGGCAACTGCTTGGCCTCCGACCGCAAGGCACTACAGAGGGTAGTGCGTACAGCCCAGTACATCACTGGGGCCAAGCTTCCTGCCATCCAGGACCTCTATACCAGGCGGTGTCAGAGGAAGGCCCTCAAAATTGTCAAAGACTCCAGCCACCCTAGTCATAGACTGTTCTCTCTGCTACCGCACGGCAAGCGGTACCGGAGTGCCAAGTCTAGGTCCAAAAGACTTCTTAACAGCTTCTACCCCCAAGCCATAAGACTCCTGAACAGCTAATCATGGCTACCCGGACTATTTGCACTGCCCCCCCCCACCCCATCCTTTTACGCTGCTGCTACTCTGTTAATTATTTATGCATAGTCACTTTAACTCTACACACATGTACATATTACTTCAACTACCTCAACTAGCCGGTGCCCCCACACATTGACTCTGCACCGGTACCCCCCTGTATATATAGCCTCCCTACTGTTATTTTATTTTACTTCTGCTCTTTCTTTTCTCAACACTTTTTTTGTTGTTGTTTTATTTTTACTTTTTTTGTAAAAAATAAATGCACTGTTGGTTAAGGGCTGTAAGTAAGCATTTCACTGTAATGTCTGCACCTGTTGTATTCGGCGCATGTGGCCGATTTGATTTGATTTGACCTTAGCCAAATACATTTAAACTCAGTTTTTCACAATTCCTGACATTTAATCCTAGTAAAACTTCCCTGTCTTAGGTCAGTTAGGATCACCACTTTATTTTAAGAATGTGAAATGTCAGAATAATAGTAGAGAGTGATTTATGTCAGCTTTTATTTCTTTCATCACATTCCCAGTTGGTCAGAAGTTTACATACACTCAATTAGTATTTGGTAGCATTGCTTTTAAATTGTTTAACTTGGGTCAAACATTTCGGGTAGCCTTCCACAAGCTTCCCACAATAAGTTGAATTTTGGCCCATTCCTCCTGACAGAGCTGGTGTAACTGAGTCAGGTTTGTAGGCATCCTTGCTTGCACACGCTTTTTCAGTTCTGCCCACACATTTTCTATAGGATTGAGGTCAATACCTTGACCTTGTTGTCCTTAAGCCATTTTGCCACAACTTTGGAAGTATGCTTGGGATCATTGTCCATTTGGAAGACCCATTTGCAACCAGCTTTAACTTCTTGACTGATGTCTTGAGATGTTGCTTCAATATATCCACATAATTTTCCTTCCTCATGATGCCATCTATTTTGTGAAGTCCACCAGTCACTCCTGCAGCAAAGCACCCCCACAGCATTATGCTGCCACCCCCGTGCTTCACGGTTGGGATGGTGTTCTTCGGCTTGCAAGCACCCCCCTTTTTCCTCCAAACATAACGATGGATATTATGGCCAAACAGTTCTATTTTTGTTTCATCAGACCAGATGACATTTCTCCAAATAGTACGATCTTTGTCCCCATGTGCAGTTGCAAACTGTAGTCTGGCTTTTTTATGGTGGTTTTGGAGCAGTGGCTTCTTCCTTGCTGAGCGGCCTTTCAGGTTATGTCGATATAGGACTCGTTTTACTGTGGATCTAGATACTTTTGTACCTGTTTCCTCCAGCATCTTCACAAGGTCCTTTGCTGTTGTTCTGGGATTGATTTGCACATTTCACACCAAAGTATGTTAATCTCTAGGAGACAGAACGTGTCTCCTTCCTGAGCGGTATGACGGCTGCGTGGTCCCATGGGGTTTATACTTGCGTACTATTGTTTGTACAGATGAACGTGGTACCTTCAGGCGTTTGGAAATTTCTCCTAAGGATGAACCAGACTTGTGGAGGTCTACAAATTTATTTTCTGAGATCTTGATTTTTTATTTTCCCATGATTTTTATTTTATTTCACCTTTATTTAACCAGGTAAGCCAGTTGAGAACAAGTTCTCATTTACAACTGCGACCTGGCCAAGATAAAGCAAAGCAGTGCGATAAAAACAACAACACAGAGTTACATATGGGGTAAAACAAAACATAAAGTCAAAAATACAACAGAAAATATATATACTGTGTGTGCAAATGTAGCAAGTTATGGAGGTAAGGCATTAAATAGGCTATAGTGCAAAATAATTACAATTAGTATTAACACTGGAATGATAGATGTGCAAGAGATTATGTGCAAATAGAGATACTGGGGTGCAAATTAGCAAAAATAAATAACAATATAGGGATGAGGTAGTTGGGTGGGCTAATTTCAGATGGGCTGTGTACAGGTGCAGTGATCGTTAAGGTGCTCTGACAACTGATGCTTAAAGTTAGTGAGGGAGATAAGAGTCTCCAGCTTCAGAGATTTTTGCAATTCGTTCCAGTCATTGGCAGCAGAGAACTGGAAGGAATGGCGGCCAAAGGTGTTGGCTTTGGGGATGACCAGTGAGATATACCTGCTGGAGCGCATACTACGGGTGGGTGTTGCTATGGTGACCAATGAGCTAAGATACGGCGGGGATTTGCCTAGCAGTGATTTATAGATGGCCTGGAGCCAGTGGGTTTGGCGACGAATATGTAGTGAGGACCAGCCAACAAGAGTGTACAGGTCACAGTGGTGTGTAGTGTATGGGGCTTTGGAGACAAAACGAATGGCACTGTGATAGACTACATCCAATTTGCTGAGTAGAGTGTTGGAGGCTATTTTGTAAATGACATCGCCGAAGTCAAGGATCGGTAGGATAGTCAGTTTTACGAGGGCATGTTTGGCAGCATGAGTGAAGGAGGCTTTGTTGCGAAATAGGAAGCCAATTCTAGATTTAACTTTGGATTGGAGATTCTTAATGTGAGTCTGGAAGGAGAGTTTACAGTTTAACACCTAGGTATTTGTAGTTGTCCACATACTCTAGGTCAGACCCGTCGAGAGTAGTGATTCTAGTCGGGTGGGCGGGTGCCAGCAGCGTTCGATTGAAGAGCATGCATTTAGTTTTACTAGTGTTTAAGAGCAGTTGGAGGCTACTGAAGGAGTGTTGTATGGCATTTAAGCTCGTTTGGAGGTTTGTTAACACAGTGTCCAATGAAGGGCCAGATGTATACAAAATGGTGTCGTCTGCGTAGAGGTGGATCTGAGAGTCACCAGCAGCAAGAGCGACATCATTGATATACACGGAGAAAAGAGTCGGCCCAAGAATTGAACCCTGTGGCACCCCCATAGAGACTGCCATAGGTCCAGACAACAGGCCCTCCGATTTGACACATTGAACACATTGAATCTGAGAAGTAGTTGGTGAACCAGGCAAGGCAGTCATTTGAGAAACCAAGGCTATTTAGTCTGCCAATAAGAATGCAGTGGTTGACGGAGTCGAAAGCCTTGGCCAGGTCGATGAAGATGGCTGCACAGTACTGTCTATTATCGATTGCGGTTATAATATCGTTTAGGATCTTGAGCGTGGCTGAAGTACACCCATGACCAGCTTGGAAACCGGATTGCATAGCGGAGAAGGTACGGTGGGATTCGAAATGGTCAGTGATCCGTTTGTTAACTTGGCTTTCAAAAACCTTCGAAAGGCAGGGCAGGATGGATATAGGTCTGTAACAGTTTGGATCTAGAGTGTCACCCCCTTTGAAGAGGGGGATGACCGCGGCAGCTTTCCAATCTCTGGGGATCTCAGACGCTACAAAAGAGAGGTTGAACAGGCTAGTAATAGGGATTGCGACAATTTCGGCGGCTAGTTTTAGAAAGAAAGGGTCCAGATTGTCTAGCCCAGATGATTTGTCACCAAGCAGTACGAACTCTGAGGATAGATGGGGGGCAATCAATTCACATATGGTGTCCAGGGCACAGCTGGAGGCTGAGGGGGGTCTGTAGCAAGAGGCAACAGTGAGAAACATATCTGGAAAGGTGGATTTTTAGAAGTAGAAGCTCAAACTGTTTGGGCACAGACCTGGATAGTATGATAGAGCTCTGCAGGCTCTCTCTACAGTAGATTGCAACTCCACCCCCTTTGGCAGTTCTATCTAGACGGAAAATGTTGTAGTTGGGGATGGAAATTTCAGAATTTTTGGTGGCCTTCCTAAGCCAGGATTCAGACACTGCTAGAACATCAAGGTTGGCGGAGTGTGCTAACGCAGTGAATAACTCAAACTTAGGAAGTAGACTTCTGATATTAACATGCAGAAAACCAAGGCTTTTACGGTTACAGAAGTAAACAAATGATAGCTCCTGGGGAGTAGGAGTGATACTGGGGGCTGCAGGGCCTGGGTTAGCCTCTACATCACCAGAGGAACAGAGGAGGAGTAGAATAAGGATACGGCTAAAGGCTTTAAGAACTGGTCTTCTAGTGCGTTGGGTACAGAGAATAAAGGGGGCAGATTTACGGGCGTTGTAGAAAAGATTCAGGGCATTATGTACAGAAAGGGATGTGGAAGGATATGAGTACAGTTGAGGTAAACCTAAGCATTGGGTAACAATGAAAGAGATAGCATAATATAATAATAATATAATATGCCATTTAGCAGACGCTTTTATCCAAAGCGACTTACAGTCATGCGTGCATACATTTTTGTGTATGGGTGGTCCCGGGGATCGAACCCACTACCTTGGCGTTACAAGCGCCGTGCTCTACCAGCTGAGCTACAGAGGACCACAGCATCACTGGAGGCACCGATTGAGCCGGTCTCGGCGTGTATGGGGGGTGGAACAAAGGAACTATTTGAGGCAGTTTGAGAGGGACTTGGGGTTCTACAGTGAAATTGTATAATAAGAACTAGCTGGAACAGCAATAGGCTAGGCATATTGACATGGGAGAGAGGCATAAAGCAATCACAGGTGTTATTAGAGAGAGCTAAGACAACAACTGGTAATGGCGATAAAGTTTGGGCTGAGGCTAAACAGAATAAACAGGACAGGGTACCGTGTAAAGGAACAGTCCAGCAGACATCAGCTGTGCAGCTGAGTGATCATAAGGTCCAGTGAACAGCAATATGTGAGTCCGAGAGCAGTTCGAAATTGGTGCTACAGCACAGGCTAGCAGGAAGCACAGTTGTAGTTTGCGTGTGCTAGCGAGCCGGGGCTAGCAGATGGATCTTCGTGGTCGACGTCGTATCGGGAAGCCTGTTGAAACCACATCAGACGATTTTGTCGGCAAACCAGTCGTGTTGGATCGGCGGGGCTCAGTGTCAACACTAGGAGATCCCGTCCGGTTGACAGAGAGGTAGATAGCCGGGAGATGGGCCTGGCTCGAGGCTAGCTCGAGGCTAACTGGTGCTGCTAAGGGGCAATGGTAATTAGCCAACAACAGGTTGCAGCTAGCTGGTTGCGATGATCCGGCGCTAGGGTCCAGTGATTCCGGCAGAAAATCCTAAATGCTCTGGGTCGATAGCACGCTGTGCAGACTGGCCAACGAATTGTCGGCCTGCTTCACCATCTGGTAGTCCGATGGAAGAATCTGGGTTTGGCGGATGCCAGAAGAACGCTACCTGCCCAGACTGGTGGATAGTGCAGGCCACGGACAATGGTGACGACGCTAACGGTGGCTAATAGCAAGTAGCCAATTCGGTTGCAACTAGCCTAGTTTCACCTTAAGGTTCTTGATAAATGTTATAAGAAATAGTAGAATCCTTTCCACGTTGGTGAGGCGGGTTGCAGGAAAGTATATTTAGTTAAAGAATGAAAAGTAAAAATTGAGAAATATATACAAAATAGACATAAAACAAGAAACTGGCTATTTACACAAGAAACATGACCGCACTGCTACGCCATCTTGGTACAATGATGTCAAGCAAAGAGGCACTGAGTTTGAAGGTAGGCCTTGAAATACATCCACAGGAACACCTCCAATTGACTCAAATTATGTCAATTAGCCTATCAGAAGCTTCTAAAGCCATGACATCATTTTCTGAAATTTTCCAAGCTGTTTAAAGGCACAGTCAACTTAGTGTATGTAAACTTCTGACCCACTGGAATTGTGATACAGTGAATTATAAGTGAAATAATCTGTCTGTAAACAATTGTTGGAAAAATTACTTGTGTCATGCACAAAGTAGATGTCCTAACCAACTTGCCAAAACTATAGTTTGTTAACAAGACATTTGTGGAGTGGTTGAAAAACAAGTTTTAATGACTCCAACCTAAGTGTATGTAAACTTCCGACTCAAATCAGTTCACAGATTTGGATCCAATTGATTGGTGTGAAAGTTTATTGCACACATAAGACATTTATTTTACAGTCTTTCTGGTTTTAGGTGGTGGACTACAGACATGATGCAATGGTTTCATGCTCTGTTGAAATCCACTGGTGGGCGTTGACTGAAGACATTCTTATTTCAGCAAGATCCAGCTAGATGATTGGTTTGGCAAAACAGTAATTTTTTGCAGTAACCAATGATCAAGTTCTGTTTCTCTCATACCGGTGAGTAAACATCACATGAAACTGCAACATGAGCACATTTTTGACATATATAGTGCAGATATACACTATATATTAAAGAGTATGTGGACACCCCTTCAAATTAGTGGATTCAGCTAGTTCAGCCACACCCATTGCTGACAGGTGTATAAAATCGAGCACAGAGCCATATAATCTCCATAGACAAACATTGGCAGTAGAATGGCCTCACTGAAGAGCTCAGTGACTTTCAACGTGGCACCATCATAGGATACCACCTTTCTAACAAGTCAGTTCGTAAAATGTCTGCCCTGCTAGAGCTGTCCCGGTCAACTGTAAGTGCTGTTATTGTGAAGTAGAACGTCTAGGAGCAACAAAGGCTCAGCCGTGAAGTGGTAGGCCACACAAGCTCACAGAACGGGACCGCTGAGTGCTGAAGCCTGTAAAAATTGTCTGTCCTCTGTTGCAACACTCACTACCGAGTTCCAAACTGCCTTTGGATGTAACGTCAGCACAATAACTGTTCGTCAGGAGCTTCATGAAATGGGTTTCCATAGCCGAGCAAGCCTAAAATCACCATGTGCAATGCTAAGCGTCGACTGGAGTGATGAATCCCGCTTCACCATCTGGTAGTCCGATGGAAGAATCTGGGTTTGGCGGATGCCAGAAGAACGCTACCTGCCCGAATGCATAGTGCCAACTGTAAAGTTTGGTGGAGGAGGAATAATGGTCTGGGGCATATTTTCATGTTTCAGGCTCGGCCCCTTAGTTCCAGTGAAGGGAAGTCTTAACGCTACAGCATACAATGACATTCTAGACGATTCTGACCTTCCAACTTTGTGGCAACAGTTTGGGGAAGGCCCTTTCCTGTATCAGCATGACGGGGGTGCACAAAGTGAGGTCCATACAGAAATGCCCATGATTTTGGAATGAGATGTTCGACAAGCAGGTGTCCACATACTTGTAGTGTATGTGCATTGAAACTTTGAGTGTTCAATCTCGTGCTTCTCTCCGTGGGCTGATATTTATTCTGCGCAGCATAGCTTAGAGGGAACATTGCTTGTGATAATCTAATTTTAAAAAGCAGTTATGAAAAGCTAATTATTTGTTGTGATGTAATGTTTTTTCTCAATGATTCTGGTGGTTTTTATGCTCTCTAAAACTGCATCAAAACCTCAAGAAAGGCTCCAGGGTATTCTGTTTCTCTCAATGTGTGAGTTTCATGTGAAACTGAAAGAGGAGCACATTTTAGAACTATCTAGTGTATATATACAATACTGTATGTGCACAGAAACTGCTACCATGTGATGCTATGGTACTGAACTTCATATTCCTCTCTCTCTCCCCAATGATCCATGCAAAAACTGTTTCTCGCTCAGGTAGAGCCCGCGAAGTAAACAGCAATATTGGGCCAATTATGAGCATTGAGTCACGAGACAAAACATATTTGCTGTTTTTGTCCTGCAACTATCACGTGTAGCTATTAAAGGGTGACTGCACTTCCTGATTTGACATCATTTTAGATTGGTTCATTAAGAAATGCTAGCGGCCATGACTGAATTAAAACGTGAGTTGATTTAGGGGTGTGGCTTGATGTGGGTGTCTCTTGTGTCTGTTCGCAGGTGGGAGAGTTAGCCAAATTATTTCGCCAATTAGCTTTAGCCGGCTGGTGTGCAACTGTGGCAAAGTTGGTTTAACTTTGGATATCCTATCTCTGGGGATAGTTAGGCACCATCAATGTAATTGGAACAATATTTTCATGTTGCACATCTTTTAGTTATCACTTTAAAAGCTTTCAATATTTGTATATGAATTTCTACAATTTATAGTTGGTTTGAGGCTTTTAGGTCATTGCAATTTGGAGCAATTGACCATTTAAAATATTGTCCCATGTACATTGTATAATTTACTGATGGTCCCTAACTAGCCCAATAGGGATATCGAATGTCAAACCAAATCAAATTGACCACGGGCATTACGATCAGGTCGTGTGCAGCTGCGCTCAGAATTGATGATTACTTGGGTGCTGCCAGCTGTGGGATTGTGTGCAGGATTAAAATAAACTCAACCCACGGAAAACTGTTACACTACCCTTCATTCTGTGACATACAATTTTTTCCTATCATCTCACAAATCTCCGCTTTGGAGATGACTGACTTTATGACCAAAATTATCCTATTTACACTTTGTAATACATTTTGATATTAGAATAAATTTTTATGACTCATATCGATGCCACAAAGGCCATTTTTAGGGGCAGTCACTCTTTAAAGCGCACTCGAGCACATATGCAGATACTCTGTGATACTCTGTGAGTGCATTGTCCTGCATCGCACTCATCTGCAACATCTGTGGCACTGCTCACTGAGTCTCAGTTTAAAGGATACGTTTAATTTTCTACAACCAACTATCTATTTTTGATGTAAATGGATTGTGATAGAAAGGTCCAGACAACTTTTTTGTGATTGCACTTGTTTTTGAGAAATGTATCCCAAACAGAAAATCACTTCCTCATCCTCTTTGTGTAGTATGGAGGCCCTGGAAAAACATGAAATAAGGCTCCAAAAACATTCTTCCAATATACGTTGTATCCCTCATTTATTCAAGTGTAGAACAGACAGAGAGGCATCACTCGACTTGCAACAAAATGGAATATAACGTTGCAGGTTAATGTTCGGAATGACACAATTTCATGTGTACAACATCTAAAGATACTGAGAGCTTTGCTGTTTCTAAAAGGACATATTTGCATGTTTTTGGAGCCAAAATACAAAATAACGGACTTGTCACGATAAAATAAAGGAGGAGCAAATTGGTCTCCAAAAACAGGCTGACAGCAAACATATGAAATACTAACTACGACTGAAAACAACAATGAAACAGAGAGAACACTTCTCAAGTACCTATACATACGTCTCGCGATCAGACACTGATTAGTACTGTTTGGCATCGAGAAACTAGCAGAGAAAACTGAGCAAGGGAACACAGGGAAGTGAGGGCATAAATACACAGGTGAACAGGTTGACACAGGTGACACAAATAGGATAATGATTAGTCCAGACTGTAAGTGAGGAGGTGCCGAAGGTTGTCAGAGGATGACACCTAGTGGGTCGCTCCGGAATTGCGACCCCCCTCCTGTAACAGAAGACATCAAAACTATGAAATAACACATATGGAATCATGTAGTAACCAAATAAGTGCTAAACAAATCAAAATATATTTTAGATTTTAGATTCTTCAGATAGCCACCCTTTGCCTTGATGACAGCTTTGCACACTCTTGGCATTCTCTCAACCAGCTTCACATGGAATGCTTTTCCAACAGTCTTGAAGGAGTTCCCACATATGCTGAGCACTTGTTGGCTGCTTTTCCTTCACTCTGTGGTCTGACTCATCCCAAACCATCTCAATTGGGTTGAGGTCGGGGGATTGTGGAGGCCAGGTCAACTGATGCAGCACTCCATCACTCTCCTTCTTGGTCAAATAGCCCTTACACAGCCTGGAGGTGGGTTGGGTCATTGTCCTGTTGAAAAACAAATGATAGTCCCACTAAGCCCAAACCAGATAGGATGGCGTATCGCTGTAGAATGCTGTGGTAGCCATACGGGTTAAGTGTGCCTTGAATTCTAAATAAATCACTGACAATGTCACCAGCAAAGCACCCCCAGACCATAACACCTCCTCCTCCATGCTTTACGGTGGGAAATACACATGCGGAGATCATCCGTTCACCCACACCGCGTCTCACAAAGACACGGCGGTTGGAACCAAGAATCTCCAATTTGGACTCCAGACCAAAGGACACATTTCCACCGGTCTAATGGCCATTGCTCATGTTTCTTGGCCCAAGCAAGCCTCATCTTCTTATTGGTGTCCTTTAGTAGTGTTTTTTGTTGTTGCAGCAATTCAACCATGAAGGCCTGATTCACACAGTCTCCTCTGAACAGTTGATGTTGAGATGTGTCTGTTACTTGAACTCTGTGAAGCATTTATTTGGGCTGCAATTTCTGAGGCTGGTAACTCTAATTAATTTATCCTCTGCAGCAGAGGTAACTCTGGGTCTTCCATTCCTGTGCCGGTCCTCATGAGAGCCAGTTTCATCAAAGCGCTTGATGGTTTTTGCAACTGCACTTGAAGAAACTTTTAAAGTTATTGAAATGTTCCGTATTGACTGACCTTCATGTCTTAAAGTAATGATGGACTGTCGTTTCTCTTTGCTTATTTGAGCTGTTCTTGCCATAAAATGGACTTGGTCTTTTAACAAATAGGGCTATCTTCTGTATACACCCCTACCTTGTCACAACACAACTGATTGGTTCAAACGCATTAAGAAGGATAGTGATAGATTAATTTGTATTTTAAGAATAATGACTAAAGGATTTCACCCCAAATACAGTATAAATGTGTGAACGGTGTTAGAGTTTTATAATGTAGTGGCAACCCACTAACAGAGGGGGGCGGGACTAAACATTCCAGGGTGAAGGGGACTGAGAAAACCGGTTAAAAAAAGCCTCCTAAAGGTGGGCGGAGCAAAGTGCCTTTGTGTTTCAAGGGGTATAAAGCTGTATGTATGTTTTTTGGCGGCAGAGCTGTCACGAGAATTTATATCTCTAATTCAACCTAAGCTTGAATCATTACAATAATAATAATAATATGCCATTTAGCAGACGCTTTTATCCAAAGCGACTTACAGTCATGCGTGCATACATTTTTGTGTATGGGTGGTCCCGGGGATCGAACCCACTATCTTGGCGTTACAAGCGCCGTGCTCTACCAGCTGAGCTACAGAGGACCACATTACCAGGGGTTGTAAGGCTCTGGTTTTAATCATAAATGATTCAAGGTCCACAACCAGCAAGAATGATCTGTATTTTTATTCATGGAGAGCTCTGGCGCCCAAAACCCATACATACTGTTTTATACCCCTTGACACACAAAGGCACTTTGCTCCGCCCACCTTTAGGAGGCTTTCTTAAACAGTTTCCGCCTTCTCCTTCACCCTGGAATGTTTAGTCCCGCCCCCCTCTGTTAGTGGGTTGACACTACATTATAATTCTAACACCGTTTCTTCCTTTAGTCATTATTCTTCAAATACAAATTAATCTATCAATCCACCCCTTTGACTAAATGGTTTCATATTCAGGATAAATGTATTTACAAAAAATGATTAATCTCAGAGATTAGTTATATTTATCTACTTCCAATCATAGGTCTTCTTTTTAGGATTTTCCCATACGTCAGAACCAATAAACGTTTCATCCAATTGCGGTCTTTCACTCTCCTGGTTTCCCACTCTCCTGGTCAGAGTCCGGAGTCGGTCCATCTCTTATCATTTGGTGAGATACTGCATTCACCAACGCCTTGCTCACCAATCCTCGGACACAGGGAACAAGACAACAACCACATAATACAAGAATCCCCATACAAACACTGACTGCCCCTAAGATGGTTGCTGCTATGGTTTTCCATTTACCAAACATGGTATCAAACCATCCTGTCCAAGATATACTAACTCCTGAGTTTTCAGCCCATTCTTCACTTAGCGCAGTTAATCCTGCAAGAGCTCTGGTGACCGTCCCCTCCGGTGCGGTGTTGTTAGGGATAAATGTGCAACAATGGCCCCCCACCATTTTACAGACTCCACCCCTTTCTGCCAGCAACATATCCAGAGCCAACCGATTTTCCCAAGTCATAAGTGAGGTGACGGATAATTGTTCGGAGATCCCCTTTACTGCATCTCTAGTCTGGTTAATAAATCGTTGTTGGTTGTAATAGATATAATTAATCCAATCCACATTTTTGTTTATTGTCACCCACCAGAAAAATGTTGTGGTAAACCCCTCCCATATTTGATTCATAGCTTTGTATTAATCTGGAACACCCCTGGGGATGCCTATACCATCTATCCAAATTGGGCTATTTCCTTCCTGACCTATATTTATTTTCCTTCTGATTATTCTTCCTGTCACTGGTCTTTGATGACTAATTCTTACAGGTTGGACCAACAATACTGGTACACAAGTACCCACCCATCCTTCTGGTAATGTCTGTCGAATGCTCCCTTTGTTAGTGCATGCCCACCACACATCAGTCAGAGGGATGGTAAGGTTCCTAATTTTTTCCCTCCCTTCCTTATCTAAATCAGTCACATTAATTATCTCCTTACAGCCATCAAAATCACCCATGTTACGGGTGCCATTTCTATGTCTGTAACACTGGTATTCGCCAGGAGTTAAAGTGAATCTAGGTGGGCTGGCCGAGTAAGTCAACTTTGCCAGCCCAATCCCTGTGCAATTGGGCTCTTTTTGATTGGACCCCAGGTCTAATACACAGGGAAACATTGCCTTTGGCATTGGGGCGGTCAACATTGTCGGTTGCCCAATGGAGCATGCATAACAATTGGTCTCCACCAAGGCCCTAGCGGTGTACTTCATCCACTTTAACCAGAGATTCTCATCAGGGACCCCCTCCACTTCCCCTTGGTTCCATTCTTGGAGGAGAAAATCTTTCATAGTGGACGGGTTAGTCGAATTGACTCCGTCATCCCTTGACTGATCTACTCGGTCTATTGCTATTAATGGATTAATGACAGTACCTGTTCCCTCCATATCTTTTGACTCCATCAAATGTAATCTTAGACAAGTATCCCGTCCGTATTCGTCCGCGCAAGCCCAGTAAGTTATTTTCATGTCCTCTTTAGTGACCTTTACTATTGTTACTACCATCTCCGTGGGGATGTCGTTATACCTTCTTATCCTCCATCTGGACGTCCAGCCCCCCGTCTCATATCTCCGTCCCCCAGTATGTCTAAATACCTGAGCCCAGGAACAATCCGCCGAGGGAGCTGAACATCAATACAATGGGATCTTATAATCCCACGTTGCTTGCTTATCCGCCCTGATAAGATCCCTAATCCTAATTTTGAATCTTACTCCCCACCCTTCTCTGACTCCTATTTTGTAGATCACTCGCCCTTGACGGTCAGTATGTCGGGTCGCTTCCCTTTTATTTCTTAATAATGGTAAGGCCATAGCGTAATTGGTGCGAGGTGGTGGTGGATCTTGACATACCAAGACTATTGCCGAGACTATGATGAGGCTCAGGGTCACCCATATTCCCAAAAACCGCCAACCCTCTCCTGCCTTTAGTCCTTCTGCTTGGTACCACCCCATACTCACACCCTAAGAACACACTACAGTGATGATAGGTCGGGGTAGGAGATCTTCGTTAACAGAGGTGGTCCCCGGACCTTATTGATCCAGTTCTTCTCTCTAACTCTGTGTGTGTTCAGTGGTGCTTGTATGTGGTCTTACCCTCTTGCAGTGGGTAACATGGACCCAGGTTGCTCTCTCTGCTATTCTAATGGCAAAGGCGGTGACCAACAAAACCTGATAGGGGCCTTCCCAACGGGGCTGCTTCCAGTCTTTCTTATTTAGGGATTGTATCCACACCCAGTCTCCTGGTTGGATAGAGTGGGTAACCCTCTCCTTTAGTTCTCCTGTGGGGCACAAAATCTTTGACATACGTGTTTGGTTAATGAACAGTCTTCTCATATGTCCCGCCAACATCCCTTCTACTTCTATATCTGCCTGCTCTAGTCTGCCTAACTCGGGCATTCTATATGGTCTCCCAAACACTTTTTCAAAGGGGGATAACCCATCTTTATCCGGTGTTACCCTAATCGTCATTAATACTATTGGTAGACAATGTACCCAATTTCTTCCTGTACTCATGTGCGTTTTTCTCAGACGTGATTTAATCGTCGAATTAGTGCGTTCAATCAAACCCGCTGATTCCGGATGATATGAACAATGTTTCTTCATATTAATATGTAACTTCTGTCCAATATAATCTATCACCTAGTTGGCGAAGTGAGACCCATTGTCGGAATAGATAGTTTCTGGCAATCCGAATCTAGGGATTATTTCCTGACATAAAGCTTTAGCTACTGTGAATGCATCACCGGAGGAGGTTGGAAAGACTTCTACCCATTTGGTATACTTGTCTATTACAGTCAAACACAATTTTTTCCCTTCACTTCTTGTAAGTTCTATAAAATCAATTTCCAACTGTTGGAATGGATATCTGGCCTGGGGAAATTCCCCTTTTGGTGCTCTCTGCTTTCCTTGATGATTACTTTGTGCACATATAACACACCTAGAACAAAAAATGTTTAAGTAATTTGTTATCCCGTACGCTACAAAGTGCTTTCTAATTATTTCCACCATCCCCCCGGTTGATACGTGGCTTTGCCCATGTATCAAAATTGCTGCATATCTAAACAGAGATTTTGGTAATATAGGTAAAAAACCCTGATGCCAAATTTCCCCCTTCTTGACTGCTCCCATTTTCTCCCATCTAGTCACTTCCTTCATTGGTGCTCTCAACTGGCTCTCCATCAGTAATGCTTTATCAATGTCCACCTCTTCTTTCAGATGTAAGTATGAGGGTGCTTGTGGTTTGAGACCTGCCTTTTTCGCTTCCTCGTCTGCCTTTCTGTTGCCGTTGCTTATGCCATCTACACCCTTAGTATGAGCATCACATTTACAGATAGCTAACTTCTCTGGTAGGAGTACAGCATCTAAAAGATTCAAAATTAACTGGGCATGTGTAATGGTTTTGCCAGAAGTGGTTACCATTCCCCTGTTTCTCCATTGTGCAGCAAATACGTGTACTGTATTAAATGCATAGGCACTATCGGTGTAAATAGTAACCTTTTTTCCTTTACCCAAATGACATGCCCGAGTGAGAGCCACTATCTCGGCCTGTAGTGCAGAATAATTTCTAGGTAATGATTCAGCTTCCAAGACGTCAGTCTCTGTTACAACTGCATATCCTGTAGCATTCGTACCATCAGGGTTTTTTCTAGATGAACCATCAACAAACATAGTCACTTCCCCATCTACTAAGGCTAGGTCTTTCAAGTCAGGTCTTGGCAACACAAGTTTCTCAGTTTCAGTTATACAATCATGTGGGCTGCCATCTATTGCAATAGGAACCAGAGTAGAGGGGTTCAGAGTTGTACACTGTTCAATGGTCAAATTAGGAATATTTAACAGGATTATCATACAAGACAAATGTCTAGCGGGTGACATATAGGCCATCTTATGCTCCAACAACAGTATGGATACTGCATGCGGAACCTTTAGGGTTAAATCGTGGTACAAAACTATTGATGCCGAATCTTGCACCGCCTGAGCTGCAGCTACCACAGACTGTAAACATAGTGGCATTGCTTGTGCTACCTGGTCTAATTTAGATGAATAATATGCAATGGGTTTGTTCTTATCCCCATGTTTTTGAGTCAAGACCGATGTCATATATCCCTCCCTACAGTCTACCGTTTGGGTAAAAGGCCTGTCATATCTAGGAAAAGCTAAGGCTGTTTGGGAAGTGAGCAACTTTTTTATCTCTATAAATTGTTCCTCCGCCTCGGAGTTCCAAATGATTTTATCATGGGCTGCCATTGCCTTCCCATAGATAAGATCACGTAACTTCCCAGTATGCAGTGCATAATGCGGTACCCAAGCTCTACAGTAGTTTATCATCCCCAAAAAGCTCATCATTTGTTTCTTGTTTAACGGTTTTGGCGCTCCAAGTATAGCAGTTTTCCTGGATGAGTTTAACATTTGCCCCTCCTGAGTTATAGTGTGTCCTAGGTAAATCACCTCGCTCTGCCAAAGTTGAAGTTTATTTTTGCTCACTTTGTGTCCCTGTTCTGCCAGGAAGGTTAACAATTGGATTGTATCCCTCCTGAGTGGGATTAGCCAATAGAATAGAATCTACATAAACTAACATTTGGCTTCCTTCCTGAGGTTCAAACAACAGTTTCAAGCATTAGCTAAATCTATCACCGTAAAATAGGAGTTTTCTGGTTTCAATTGGTTCAGCAATGTATGTGGATCTGGTACACATGGAGCTCTGGGAATTATATTTCTATTAACCCCCTGCAAGTCCATGACCATCCTCCAGTCGGCGCTAGGTGCCGCCTTTTTAACAGGAAATACTGGAGAGTTGCATTGTGCCTCATCTCCAGGAATTATCACCCCTCCCTTAAGTAAATGCTCAAATGTAGGTGTTATCCCTTTTATTGCTTCTGGTTTCATAGGATATTGCTTTTGGTATGGTCTATGATCGGATCGAGGAATCACTTGTACTGGAGCTACCCCCTTAATTAGTCCTACATCGGCTGGTCCTTGTGACCATAATTTGAAAGGAATTGCTGCTAACTCAGCCTCCTGTTCCTGAGTTAAGAAAATGTATTCCTGTCATCCGTTAAAACTTGTCTCCAGGTGGACCCCGGCTGGGTTTTTGCTCTCCAATTCAACTTTCTTCTATATCTCCCAGTGGAGTGGCTATACTGATCCCCTTTTGGTGTATTCTGCCAGTCAGTGATGTTTTTCCCCTGTTTTACCCATTTACCTAGTGATAAACATTCCTCTGAAGGTTATTTCACTAGGGAAACATGGGGGCTCCACCTTTCTCTGTACAGTCTCTGGCTCTGTGGTCCCAACTCCACCTCTACAGCTGCACGTTTTTTATCATAGTGAACCCATTTTAACCCAATTGTTTTTTCTGTGGTTTTTAACAATTCTTCCTCATAATCTGGGTTAGGGCCTGGGTGCTCATTACACCATAATGTACAGTGTAAGTCATCTACTGTCATCTTGGTTGATCCAATCACTAACTCATTTCCTAGGTCTATTAGTGATTTCGGTATGTCTGTAAGTCCCCCTCTTAGCAGATCCTGGCTATACCAATAGCATGGTTTTCCCTCCCCGCTCAATACCATATTATCCCTTACGACATATGCCTTCATACCCCTCAGCGTCGGCTTCACAGCTACGTTCAACTGAGTCATGGCATCCCTTCCTAGTAAATTGACTGGACACAGGCTTGATACAAGTACAGGTATGCATACCTCTCCCCCTGAATCTTCATGTTTTAAAGTCACAGGGGCCGATAATCGCTCTATAAATTGATGGCCCGAGGCCGAGCGTACCATGATTTTTTCCCCATTAATTCTAATTCCTTTGGGTATGTCGGCTACACAGATCGCTGTGCGACATGCCCCTGTGTCACACAATAATTTAATATTTTCCCCCAATATTGTTAAGGTGAGGTATGGTTTCTGTTCTTGCTGCAGAGCCAATTCAATCGTTTCCAATTCAAACACTTCACACACCGTATCAATGGGTTCCTTTGACCCCTCTCCTCCACTATCTGTCTTTTTATCTTCCCCTTGTTCTAGTCATGCGTTATCCTCTTCTTCCTCCTTACCGGAACTGGGCGATGGGTGTCTGTACCTACACAGGGCCTTACACTCCCTGGCAAAGTGCCCTTCCTCATTACAGTTAAAGCACTTCCTTCCTCCCCCATAGGGCTGGACAGAGTGAGGCCTTCCTCCCCTCTCTTCTGGAGTTCTACCTCTACCAGCTATTTCCCCTAGAGTAGTCATTAAATACTCTGCTCCCTTCTGTTCTTTTCTTACTCTGTCCTGTCTACTATTTTGCTCATGATGGATTGCATATCTTTTAACCTCGGCTAACGAAGTAGTTCCCCATCCCACTAAAGTCCTTTTAATATTCCTGCTTATTTCTGGTCTCATTCCACTGAGGAATGCTATTTTCAGCTGCTGATGGTACAGAGTATCATTTCCCTGCCCCTGGGGAGGCTCAGGTATGCCACTATTTGTGTTAAATACATTTCTCAGTCTCTCTAAGTATTGGCTGATGGTCTCACTGTCTTCCTGTTTACATTCATGTACTTTGGAGAAGTCAGCATGTCGATGGTAATGTTCCCTTAAATTATTACACAACTCAGTTATCTTCCCAACATATTGCCCATCATCTGCCCATGGTAGGACTGCTCCATTGGCATCCCCTGAAACCCACTGCCCCCGAACAGCTGCCCAATCTTTCCCAACTAGGGTTCTGACTGCCCTCTCAATTTCCCCTGTGTTTAGCTTAAAGCTTGCTGCTAGACTCTCCAAATCCCTCCTGAACCCCTCTATTCCTGTCTTAGGGTGCACTACACCCTCTATAGCTCTTACTACATCTCGCTGTGTCCACGCCCTATATACATCCAGTGTGTCTGGTGCATGCTCCTCCCCAGCCCTTGGGTTCGGCATGGCTATCAAAGGGTACTGCTCATCCCCTTCCTCATCATCTAACCACTCTCTCTTCCCTGGCTTATTATAGTCTGCTAATCTCTTCAACTCCCTGTGTTTAAACTCTCTGTGTTTACTTTCTCTAGCTCTTCCTGCCTCTTTCTCTCTATCCAGCTCTACTCTTAGCCTGCCTATTTCCTCTCTACTCTCCCTGAGTTCTGTAATTTCCTTCTGTAAAACTTCCCCCTCTTTGTTCTCTTTACTGGCCTCCCTACTCTGCCCCCCCCTCTTCCCGCCCTTCCAACATTCCGGCTTGGCCGTCATATGGTGGGGGAGGGACGGGGATCACTCCTAATTTTCTCCTACACATGACAACGTTATCATCTGGGCTTTCTTTCCAAGCCTGCTCTACCAAAACTGGATATAACTTTTCTACTCTCTGCTCTGGGGGAGGCCCTGAAACTTCATTTTTTTCGTCCCTTTCTCTTTGCATCTCTAATTTTTTTTCCCTTTGTCCTTCCTCTCTCCTTCGCGCTTCAAAAAGCCATACCCTCGCTGTCTCTAGCCCCTCCCCTCGCTGTTTCTTCAAATCCGTTCCACAGTTTACATGCATCTGCAGTCGCGATGGTTATGACCTGTTTTGTTACAGTATTTACACGGGTCCTTACACTCCCTGGCAAAATGTCGCTCTTTGTTACAGTTAAAGCACTTCCTCTTATCTTCGCGCTTCCAAAAGCCATACTCTCGCTGTCTCTAGCCCCTCCCCTCGCTGTTTTTTCAAATCCGTTCCACAGTTTAGCCTCTAATTTCTCCACATCGAGATGCCCAATAAATCCATACCTCTTCTCCCAAATGGATCCATAAAACATATTTCTTCGATCTCTTCCTAACATATATCTTTCATCCCCCGTTAATTCTCGGACCTCTTTAGAATATTTATTTCCCATGGTGGAAAAATAAGAAATCCCCCCGTTTAGTAATAATTCAATCCAGAATTATTTTCCTAGGAGTTATTATTAAGTGCGTCTCTTGAGCCAATGTTATGATCTGCTTTTGTAATTAACCATTTAAATTATCTAACCCGTAACCCAGAGGTTTTTTTAAAAGTCCGGTTTCATAAAAGGGGTCAGATAACCATTTTTTCTCACGCGATCTATTTCGTCCCTCCTTGAAACAATTATCACGTATTTCGATGGATCATTAAGTCTCACACGTACACAACATTTTACGATTTATTTCTAACACTATCCGTAACCTAGAGGTCGTAACTGCTCCAGTTTCATGAAATAGACAGAGTTAGAGCAAATCCCCATTTGCCTATGCGACTTTTGACTTATCTATCTTACACAATGATAATTATCTCCCTTCCTGTTTATATTGTAAAGACTGTATCTCGTACAATCTCAATATTAACTAGATTATTTTGGTAATAGCTATTTACCTAGGGTCAATTCCAGACCCCCCTTCCTTCCATTATAATAATTATTATTTCCTTTGAGATTTTGGTAACTATTCTCTGCCCTTCACAAGAGTTCAAATAATTACACCAAAATCCATGAATAAAAATTACTGACCTTTTCCTTGCAGTTTGGATTTAAATGCTTTTTCAAACTCGTTAACGTCTTTATCGTTCATAAGATTAATCACCGGCCTGTTTATAACCTTAACGTCGAAGGCCAGGACTATTCTCCACGGATGCAATCACCCGCCCGTGCACAGTTTCGGTGTCCTTAGAACGACAAAGACGTATTTTAAGCTCCGCTCGAAGGACCACTTGTCACGAGAATTTATATCTCTAATTCAACCTAAGCTTTAATCATTACCAGGGGTTGTAAGGCTCTGGTTTTAATCATAAATGATTCAAGGTCCACAACCAGCAAGAATGATCTGTATTTTTATTCATGGAGAGCTCTGGCGCCCAAAACCCATACATACTGTTTTATACCCATTGACACACAAAGGCACTTTGCTCCGCCCACCTTTAGGAGGCTTTCTTAAACAGTTTCCGCCTTCTCCTTCACCCTGGAATGTTTAGTCCCGCCCCCCTCTGTTAGTGGGTTGACACTACATTATAATTCTAACACCGTTTACACATGTATACTGTATTTGGGGTGAAATCCTTTAGTCATTATTCTTAAAATACAAATTAATCTATCAAGAGCTCTCCATGAATAAAAATACAGATCATTCTTGCTGGTTGTGGACCTTGAATCATTTATGATTAAAACCAGAGCCTTACAACCCCTGGTAATGATTCAAGCTTAGGTTGAATTAGAGATAGAAATTCCACAAATTAACTTTTAAGAAGGCACACTTGTTAATTGAAATGCATTCCAGGTGACTACCTCATGAAGCTGGTTGAGAGAATGCCAAGAGTGTGCAAAGCTGTCATTAAGGCAAAGGGGGGCTATTTGAAGAATCTCAAATATAAAATATATTTTGATTTGTTTAACACTTTTTTGGTTACTACATGATTCCATATGTGTTATTTCATAGTTTTGATGTCTTCACTATTATTCTACAATGTAGGAAATAGTACAAAATAAAGAAAAACCCTTGAATGAGACATTTTTGCAAATTTAGAAAAACATACAAACTTAAATATTACATTTACATAAGTAATCAGAGAAAAGTGGTAAACAAATCCAAAGATATATATATTTGAGATTCTTCAAAGTAGCCACCCTTTGCCTTGATGACAGCTTTGCACACTCTTGGCATTCTCTCAACCAGCTCCACCTGGAATGCTTTTCCAAGGAGTTCCCACATATGCTGAGCACTTGTTGGCTGCTTTGACAGTGAGTGCCTGTGTGACTGGCACACGTTGTCTCTCACTCCTCCCTGCTGCAGCGACCAGGGACCATAGCACAGCAACAGTATTTGTCACGCTGTCCGTGGTAATGAAGCTACAACATTGCAGGCATTTCTTGGGGCGGCAGGTAGCTTAGTGGGTAAGAGCGTTGTGCCAGTAACCGAAAGGTCGCTGGTTCTAATCCCTGAGCCAACTAGGTGAAAAATCTGTCAATGTGCCCTTAAGCAAGGCACTTAACCCTAATTGCTCCTGTAAGTCGCTCTGGATAAGAGCGTCTGCTAAATGACGTAAATGTACTTTCTTACTTGTTTTTTCTCTGACTGAAAAGTTATCTTACCAAAATCCCTAATTTGTTTAGGAAAAACATTCCCTATTCCCTCAACCCTTGCTCTCTTTAAGTGACACATGTATGCATCGCATGCACATGACCAATGGGGCATGACCTACAGCATATCATAATCACATCAATAAATTGGTTATAACAAACCGTAACACATGACAGCATCATTGATGTGGAGGACGTGAAAAAGAAACTCGAAACGGGGGAATGTTTACCGGTTGCTCAGGAGAGAAAGGGGAAGTCCGATGTGTGGAAGACATTTGACTTAGTTGTGGAAGCTACTGGAGATCAAGAAAAAGGAGGCTATAGGAGCAAGCACTGCCTGTATATTATGTGTGCCACACTTTTCTTAGACAATTAAGGCAAGGGCTGTTTTCTCGTCTCCTTACTCCGCTGCTGCCTCTACTGCATTGTTCTCAACACTAATATGCTGGTTAACTTTGCTATTATGCACATAACAACATTGTCTAGGAAAAGACGCCAGTTCAACTGTGCTCTGAAGATTATGTTTTAGAACTGCAGATACGACCACTATCCAACACAGGAGAAAGCGCATTTTATTAGTGTTGCACCATTGTTCTTACATAGTATAACCATATACAATTTTAGTAGCATGTCTGAGAGTAATGGGGATCAGTGGCCTCAGCAGTGGATTAGTCCACTGAGACAGGCGCGAATCGGACGGGTGTCTTGTGCCCATAAATAAATGTATCTATTTGCTACTGCTCAACTAAAGAAATCTCAGTCGACCAACATCCTATTGACCAAAAAAATCAACCACTCGACTAAATGGGATAACGGTAGGCTAATCTTGGGCAAGGATAAATCTACTTCCTGTTTTTACTGGTTGACCAACTTCCTCCCTATGTTTCTGTTCCAAATGCTATACCGCCACCTGCTGGACTGGTGGTCATAGTGCTTTACGATGTGACATTGAAATCAAATTGTATTTGTCACATCCTTCGTAAACAACAGGTGTAGACTAACAGTGAAATATTTAAGGGTCCTTTTCCCAACAATACAGAGTTAAAGACAAAATAGAAATAGTGACCACAAGGAATAAATACACAGTGAATAACAATAAGGAGTAAAACATAAACATGGGTATATACAGGTAGTACCAGTACCAAGTCAAAAGCACAGTATTTCTAGAGGGCATGATTTGTCACTATAAGTTCTGTATTAATGTGTACCACATACACATTATAAAACTACAAATAATAAGCACCCCAAAATGCTGGATTGATGCAGACAAAATAACAACAAGTCTTGATAAATTCTCATATGTTTGGCTGTTTATTTGGTTCTGAGAACAACGCATTACAACAATCTGTGTTTCAATGAACACTTACAAATCAGTGACATAAGTTATAAGGTGTAGTTTAGCAAACAGTGTGCCCCCTCAAGTTCTTCAAAGAGCATAGCTGTCATAGGTGGCTGAACAACCTTCAGTAGAGGTTAAAACCAGGGGGCAGTAGGTAATACAGTAAAAGAGCACACAACACTGATGTCTCCACTCACTTGTTCCAATATGGGAAAGGCTTAAACTATTATGGAGACATCAAACTTCTATAGAGATGCGTCTGCAATGAGACACAGGCATTTATTGGAATGACTACCATGCACTCTTAGAAAAAAAGGTTCTGGATAGAACCAAAAAGTGTTCTATGCTTGCTTCATATATGGCACCCCTTAAGGTTCTATATAGAACTGAAATTGGTCCCAAGGGTTCTATATGTAACCCATTTTGGTTCAGTGAAGAACCCCTGGGGTTCTGATCCGAGAACCCTACAAAAGGGCTCTATATAGAACCAAAATGGGTTACATATAGAACCATTGGGACCAATTTCGATTCTATATAGAACCTTAAGGGGTGCCATATATGAAGCAAGCATAGAACACTTTTTGGTTCTATCCAGAACCTTTGTTTCTAAGAGTGTGTCTTGGCAAGCCCATAATGACGATACAAGACTGACAGATAAAACCAATTAGTTCCTAGTATTTACATGCAACTTTGTCTATGTGCTAAAACTAAGAAAGAAACTGGTTACTGCTTTAAGAACAATGTTTACAATGAACAATGCATGTTTTTGTTTTCTTAAGCGCTTTCTCAAAAAAACATATTCAAACTTGTTACTTTTACATTTTCCAACTTGTCCATTTCATTTTCAAGAAGATTTCACAATTAAATCTGGACAAAATAACTTTTCTGAACAGGCTTAATTATTTTAAGGCCATTAATATAGAACTTGAACAGTAACAATCCCTGCTATTAGTGAAGCCCCCGAGAGCAAGATCTAAGACCTAGTGAGCTGTGTCCACATAATGGGAATACGACTTATAGCAGTTATAAAAGAACGCAGAAAGATGATAATTGTTCATTATCAAAATACTGCAGCTGATTATAATTATACCACACTGAGGGGATGTATTCATTAGGACTACTGCATTATACAATTTCTGGTGCTATCTAAATTCACTATAAATACAAAAATAATATCACAACAATATCTTCCTGACCATTTTGAAGAGGTTGGGGTTAGGTGGATAGGGGAAACAGAAGAGGAATATCATGGGAACAGAGGAGGCTGGTGGGATGAGCTATAGGAGGACGGCTCATTGTAATGACTGGAATGGAATTAATGGAACAGTATCAAACACATGGAAACCACGTGTGACTCCGTTCCATTTATTCCATTCCAGCCATTACAATGAGCCTGTCCTCCTATAGCTCCGCCCACCAGCCTCCTCTGCATGGAAAGACTGTCAGTGAAAGCCAAGGGGGAATCACCAAACCAGTATATGTATTCAGAGGAAGAACAGAGGGGAAGAAAGAGAGTGCATTAGGTATGGAAAACATGGGTCATACCCTTCATTAAATAGCATTAGATGTGGACGCAAATTATATATACTATACCAATCAGAGTGATCTATTGTGAAGAGAATAGAAGGGAGATATACTGTACCAAAGGGAGGGTTACATGATGATGGGTAAGAGAGGTATTTGATAAACATGACTACATGGGGAAAGATTGGATGAGAGAACCTACGTCAAACAGTAGCGCAATGGCAAGAAGCATATGGCCAATGATAGGTTGGGAGATGCGTCAATCAAAGGTTACTAAGTGACTTCGATGTCCACTAAGTGAAGTGATGTCCACATGTTAAATGATAGGGCGAGAGATGTGTCAATCAGAGGGTGGGTGGTCGGTCAGGGATGGGAAGCACAGGTGAGCTGTCAGGCTGTGGGGTCATAAAGCTCGACGCCCAATGAGGGCAGGTGCAAATGTCCGCCGGTCACACTGGGGAGCACAGAAAGGTCTGGTAGGTTGCTGAGATGAGAACGTAGATCCTTCCGTACCTGGGTCACCCGCGCCAGCTTGCGCTTGTACTCCTGAAACAACAAGAATAGGTGTGAAGAATAATGTGACACTTTTTTTGTACAACATTATATTTGGAGTTGGATATGCTGTTCAATTGTTAGACATCTTCATCTTGGAGTTCACTGTAAACCTTGTAGCTAGTTGTGAACCTTGTAGCACAATGGTTAGGAAAGGGTGGATTTACAAAGGAACTTGGGCACATCATAGTAAACTGATGACATTCAATAATTTCTGTTTCATTGTGAAGCCCGATTTACTTTTATATAAGTGGCTAAAATAACATTTTTAATGAAAAAGTGAGTTGTGAGTAGTTTTATATTATTGGTGTGTGTGTTGGTATTTTGCTTATTTTTCATGAAAACCATCATCCTCACATCAGAATCAGAGGGATGGCAAGGTAAATATTTTTGAAAGACCTTTACTATAACCATTCTGTCATTAAAGTTGTGAGCTATGAAATCATTTCATTACATTTCAAGTGACAGAAATACTAGTGTTCGATCTATTCATTTATTTGCTACAGAGAAAAACAGAGGTGTTTCCTTAGCTCCTATTTTTAGGGCAGTATGACTAATCTAACTATTCAAAAAGGCTAAAAGCCTAATCAATAGTACAGTATAGGAGAAATTCAACCTTATAGGCAAGTCAAGGATATGCTAAGGCCTGTAACCAAGCCCCAGTTTGACAAACAACCCCTTAACTGAAATGTCGGACTCCCCTACGCTAGTATTTACCCAGTAATGTAATCGACCTCTATCCTCAATGTGGGAGAGTAAAACCACTCTGAACCCAGAACACAAGGTAAGCCAGAAAATAGCCAAACGCTAATAGCCCTGTCACTAGAAGGCATGTGTTTAGAACAGGGGGTGGACAACTCTAGTCCTGGGGAGCTGCAGAGTTCAGCTTTTTATTCCAGCCCAACTAACACACCTGATTAAACTAATTGTGGTCTAAATGATTAGGGAAGACTTATTACTAGGGACGATTTGGTGTGTTATTGCTGGGCGGAAACAAAAGCCTGCACATAATGCAGCCCTCCAGGACCAGAGCTGCCCACCTCTGGTTCAGGGGCTTGACAATTCAAATTGAGAAGAAACAAAAATAATATTTGCAGTCAAACTATGAATATAACTTACACTTGCTGAAAATACCTTCAATGGCATTTTAACTACCGCAGTATGAGTAAGAATAATATTCTTTTTAATGTTAGGTTCAGTTTATAAAACACTAGCCATCTCTGAATGCACTTCATTTCAAATAAATGGACAAATGTCACAGGGGCCTGTCTGTAATAACTCTTAACTGTGTGCATTGAGTTTCCAAATTATTGTAAGAGGCATAAGACATTTTACTCATATTGTACATTTGAGGCTACTGTTACGGAGTACAAATTTTAATAGCATTCAATTTTTCTGCTCTAGTTTTGTGTTATTTTGTTGAAGTCATGAAGTATCCGTTTATGAATCAAAACTGGGTTTTTAAAATGTGTTTTAGTTATAGAAAAAATATCTTATGTAATAACATAACAGGTGAAGTTTGATTGTTTTTATGCTTAATAGAATAGTGTTTAATGAAAATGTATTTAATATAATGACACTCAAAAGTAAAGTCAATAAATTGGACTGGAGTAATGCAATGCAACCCCCACCAGTACAAACACAAGTAGCATCAAATAACAGCACTCACAGATTCAGTTTTATTTTCTCTTTTATTTTTCTTTATTACAAGAGAGATTTGTTGAACTGCAGATACACTGCAGATACATAGACCAGAAGACTTGATCTTGCTCAGTTCCTGTGGGTAAAGGCTGGACAGTTAAGCATTCAGCAATTACAAAACAGTTTATTTTCTCCACAGTGTATTAGAAACCAATGGAAAGTGTGTAGTCATTTTGCAAGCAATGGAGTGAGATGTCATCTTTGCTAAAGCCTTCGGGCCTGTACTAACCATGGGGGAAATGGTGAGATGCAAAACATACCACTTGAAAGGGTGAAATGATACAGGACACAAGAGGAAAATACATGCTACAGAAACAGAAACACACAAAGAGTGAATGAAACAACATGCGAGACAGACGGATAGACACAATGAAGACGGAGGATGACAGAAAAGGATGTGTAGTGAAAAAAGGAAGGTGCTATTTACACACTTGTAGTTTCTGCTCGTTCTGGGCCAGGCCGTCCCTCTGGCTGTGTAGAAACAGGGTGAGCGTGCGCGTGAGCTGCCGCCGGTCGTCGATCTCCGCCGCCAAACGGCCGCTGAAGTCCGCCAACAGCATGCACGCCTCCTCCACCAGCCTGGACAGGCGCTCACCCTGCTCTTTATCTGAGACACACAGAGGAGGGGGAGAGAATGCTTTAACTTAAAATGGTTCATTGGGGCACATTTTTTTTATTTCACCTTTATTTAACCAGGTAAGCCAGTTGAGAACAAGTTCTCATTTACAACTGCGACCTGGCCAAGATAAAGCAAAGCAGTGCGATAAAAACAACAACACAGAGTTCAATGATGACAAATGATATCAAGCACTGATGTGTGTGTTTGTGTATATACACGTTTTACTATACTTGTGAGTACCAGAAGGCCTCACAAAAATAGCAAACCAACTAAAATTCAGAAGTGATGACATTTTGCCGGTCCTCACTTGTAAAAATGATATTTTAGGCTTAGGGGTTAAGGTTAGGGTAAGGTTTATGGGTTAGGGAAAATCAAGTATAGTAAGACATACTTGTGGGTGTGTGTCCAATGAGCATTGTTGGGTAAATTACATCCCCAACATAACAGCCCTTCGTCAGTTGTGGCTGACAGAGGTGGGACTTACAGTGAGGGGAAAAAAGTATTTGATCCCCTGCTGATTTTGTACGTTTGCCCACTGACAAATAAATGATCAGTCTATAACTTTAATGGTAGGTTTATTTGAACAGTGAGAGACAGAATTACAACAAAAAAATCCAGAAAAACGCATGTCAAAAATGTTATAAATCGATTTGCATTTTAATGAGGGAAATAAGTATTTGACCCCATCTCAATCAGAAAGGTTTCTGGCTCCCAGGTGTCTTTTATACAGGTAACGAGCTGAGATTAGGAGCACACTCTTAAAGGGAGTGCTCCTAATCTCAGCTTGTTACCTGTATAAAAGACACCTGTCCACAGAAGCAATCAATCAATCAGATTCCAAACTCTCCACCATGGCCAAGACCAAAGAGCTCTCCAAGGATGTCAGGGACAAGATTGTAGACCTACACAAGGCTGGAATGGGCTACAAGACCATCGCCAAGCAGCTTGGTGAGAGGGTGACAACAGTTGTTGCGATTATTCGCAAATGGAAGAAACACAAAATAACTGTCAATCTCCCTCGGCCTGGGGCTCCATGCAAGATCTCACCTCGTGGAGTTGCAATGATCATGAGAACGGTGAGCAATCAGCCCAGAACTACACAGGAGGATATTGTCATTGATCAAGGCAGCTGGGACCATAGTCACCAAGAAAACAATTGGTAACACACTACGCCGTGAAGGACTGAAATCCTGCAGCGCCCGCAAGGTCCCCCTGCTCAAGAAAGCACATATACAGGGCCGTCTGAAGTTTGCCAATGAACATCTGAATGATTCAGAGGAGAACTGGGTGAAAGTGTTGTGGTCAGATGAGACCAAAATCGAGCTCTTTGGCATCAACTCAACTCGCCGTGTTTGGAGGAGGAGGAATGCTGCCTATGACCCCAAGAACACCATCCCCACCGTCAAACATGGAGGTGGAAACATTATGCTTTTGGGGGTGTTTTTCTGCTAAGGGGACAGGACAACTTCACCGCATCAAAGGGACGATGGACGGGGCCATGTACCGTGAAATCTTGGGTGAGAACCTCCTTCCCTCAGCCAGGGCATTGAAAATGGGTCGTGGATGGGTATTCCAGCATGACAATGACCCAAAACACACGGCCAAGGCAACAAAGGAGTGTCTCAAGAAGAGGCACATTAAGGTCCTGGAGTGGCCTAGCCAGTCTCCAGACCTTAATTCCATAGACAATCTGTGAAGGGAGCTGAAGGTTCGAGTTGCCAAACGTCAGCCTCGAAACCTTAATGACTTGGAGAAGATCTGCAAAGAGGGGTGGAACAAAATCCCTCCTGAGATGTGTGCAAACCTGGTGGCTAACTACAAGAAACGTCTGACCTCTGTGATTGCCAACAAGGGTTTTGCCACCAAGTACTAAGTCATGTTTTGCAGAGGGGTCAAATACTTATTTCCCTCATTAAAATGCAAATCAATTTATAAAATTTTTGACATGCGTTTTTCTGGATTTTGTTGTTGTTATTCTGTCTCTCACTGTTCAAATAAACCTACCATTAAAATTATAGACTGATCATTTCTTTGTCAGTGGGCAAACGTACAAAATCAGCAGGGGATCAAATACTTTTTTCCGTCACTGTATCATGTGGTTGAGAGATTTGCTAATTGTAGGGCCAACTAATATACAATGGGCTCTATTTTCGGCTGGCGTTAAGGCGGCGCTAGTGTTAAAACGCACGTTATTTTGCCATTTCGTTATGTAAAAACTGGCATTTTCCTTCCCTAACGCCAGGTTCAGCAATTTACCTGTCTTATATCAGCTCGCTTGTGCTCAGATGGGAGGGGTGGAAATATTTGAGGTGTGTCCTTAAAAAGATGATCCAAAGTGCTATTTTCAGGCAGCGCTGATAGGGATATTTAAGGACAACCAAAAGCTGGTTTTAGCGGTAATGCAGTTGGTTATGGCATTAATTTTGACAGCGGAAACGCAGCCTATCCAGCTATGATGCACACTGCCCATATGCGCATGGAACAAGAGTAGCTTAATGTGATTTTGGTGCCTTTATGTTTCCCATTTCACTTTATTTAACCAAGCATAGCCTCCCCTTCTCACAATGAAGGCTTTTTTTTGTCCTGCCCAATGCAATCGCGAAGTAGTCAAGACTGTTGATAAAGGGTTTGGCTCCTGAGACCGCTTGGAAATACATCTTAAATCACCAAAGCTTTATTCAAATATAACATTTGAGAGGAGTAAAACAGTGATCTGACACTCCCTTTTTATCTATGCATTGTAGGCAGGCCCACATTATTTTAGCCATGCAGGTCCCGTTTTGGAAGTGCGTAAAACCCCCTCCAGGCTATGTGTCCATGCCATCATGAAACGAGAACCTCTGTGAATACCGGTGAACCTTGTATTTAGAAGTTATCTGTAACCTGCAACAATGGCTTGTTTTCGGTTTCATATGTTCAAAACCCAAGCCCTCCCTTAGGCCTCCTATAACGAAGGCTGGTTCAACAGCAAGCCCTCCCTTAGGCCTCCTATAACGAAGGCTGGTTCAACAGCAATGCCTGTATTTTTTATCCTAGAGATTTTATGATATCATTACATTTTACATTTTCACTGTTGTTGTAAAACATTTTTTACTGATTGCTTGTATTTTTTGGTAAACTTTTATTACAATCTTATTAGAACGATTCACCAGGTTTTATGGTTACAACGTCCATGGCGCGCATGCAACTTCTGGAGATGTGAGAATGTGATCTGATCTGTAAGATGGTTCCAATGATGTTCATAAAACATAGGTCTATTTGGGAGCAGTAGAACGGTGAGAGGACATTCTCCCTTTCTATTTATATTGGATCTTTGTCCAGCTACTGTGAAAAAGTTTGGATGTGCGTTGTTTCAATAATATATGCCCACGGGGAGAAATGATGGTGCCTGTAAGAGTGACATAGCCTATTTAAAACAAGTTGTTTTGTTTAGAACTTGATTATAATTATTTGTTCTCTTTTTAGGCCTTATCAATAATGAATTTAATCTTGCTTTTTTTACAATGTTTGGCATGTCCATGCTCAGCCATAATGCAATTTACAGTAGGCCTAGCCCCTATACAAGTGTGAATGCTATTGAAGCCATGCAATTACTTAGAACAATGTGGACTGCAAATGGCTTCAAGTTAACTATTTTGCCAAGATAGGTCTACATTATGTTATTTCGTTTCTGTAAGCCATTTAGCAAACTATAACGGACTAACATTGGAATTGGAGTTGATTCCAAGGCAATATATAAAAGACCGTAAATACACAACTTGAAGCAACCACATATTTAGCAATGGAGCACATTCTGATTGGCCAGTGAGGGGCCAAGCCTCGACACACCCACAACGTGTTTATTCATCAAAATCCAGCCCTTTTGTGCCAACGCCAGTAAGTGTACAGATAATTGTAAGTGAAAATAGCAAAAATATTTCTGACACACCCCTGAACCTATAGCGCTACCGCCTGCACTTAGATTAACCATCGCGTTAGGTTTGTTAAAATAGAGCCCAATATGTTTAACACATTACACTGCACCTATCCTGTGAATGTGACAATAAACCCGATGTAGGGTTTGTTTCACTGTTTAACTGACTGTAAGTAGTGTTTCTATGTAGCATGGTATCTCGGTTGTTGTTTTTCCAGAGGACAGCACTAACACGGTCCGTTCACTTCCAGAAACTAGGCTACACACAGCTGGGTCAACTGCAGGGGTCAGCATCCTGTACCCCCCCACCCCTTCCAACAACAGCATTCTCCCGAGTGGCGCAGAGGTCTAAGGCACTGCATCTCAGTGTTTGAGGCGTCACTACAGACCCCCTGGTTCGATTCCAGGCTGTATCACAACCGGCCGTGATTGGGAGTCCCATAGGGCGGCGCACAATTGGCCCAGCGTTGTCCGGGTTTGGCCGGTGTAGGTCGTCATCGGAAATAAGAATTTGTTCTTAACTGACTTGCCTAGTTAAATAAAGGTAAAATGAAATGAAAATGATCTGGAGCATGGCTGACTGTAGCTAATGGTAGTGTGGGATAGAGGTGTGTGCCAGGGCCTACCCGTGATCCTGTGCAGCAGAGATGTGTCCTGCACCTCAGCAGGCAAGGAGGAGATTCGCTGGCGCAGTGCCGAGTCCCCAGAGGCTGCATTCTCCAGCTCCTGCAGGGCCCGGATTAACTCTGCCGTCTGCCGAGGAAGGAAGGGGCAGGTAGAGGAGAGGTAGAAAAAGAGGGAAGATGGGGAGAGGAGAGACGGGGAGCACGGTGTGAAGAAAAGGCAGGACAGGAAAATGGAGAGGAAAAGGAGAAGGAAGAAATTACAGCGACAGGGGGATAAAGGAGGAGAGTCCCACATTGCAGTCAGAAAGTAGACCAAACCTCTAAAACAAAGAACTAACAAAGCAATGTCTTAACAAAGCCATGTGGATACAAGAACTATTCAGTTAGGTGGGATACTAAGAGGTAAATGCAACGAAAAATAACCTGTTTGGTCAAATTAATCTAGCTATTACACCCCCCTGTGAGGTGTTGGGTTGGCCTGTACCTGTGGGGGCTCTGCGGGGGAGCTTTGGGAGGCCAAGTCCAGGTCTTCCAGTTGAATCTCCTCATACGGCCTCTTCTTGGCCTTCTTCTCTCCCACTGTGGAACATATATACAGGGTGAGCGATCATGGGAACAGAGAGAGATGGAAAGAAGATGGCACAATACTATTTCACATCCTTTATTGACACTCACTTATGTGAAGTAATGACTAGGGAATGTCAATACCTCCTTTCAAGCATACTATGTTTTCAGATCAGAGTAGATGGAGAGAAAGCACTATGTTTTCAGATCGGAGGACATGGAGAGAAAGGACTGTTTTCAGATCAGAGTAGATGGAGAGAAAGGACCATGTTTTCAGATCAGAGTAGATGGAGGACATGGAGAGAAAGCACCATGTTTTCAGATCAGAGTAGATGGAGGACATGGAGAGAAAGCACCGTGTTTTCAGATCAGAGTAGATGGAGGACATGGAGAGAAAGCACCGTGTTTTCAGATCAGAGTAGATGGAGGACATGGAGAGAAAGCACCATGTTTTCAGATCAGAGTAGATGGAGGACATGGAGAGAAAGCACCATGTTTTCAGACGAGGAAGCCACTTAGAGGGGTGAAACAAACCAGAGGTGTCTTGGTTAGGAGGGTACTTACGCAGGACGCGTGAGAGCTGGTCCAGCAGGTTGTTTTCATACACAGCTCTCTCCTGCCAGATGGACAGAACCCGGCCCAGCTGTTTCTTACAGCCGTCCTCTCCTTCCCTGCACGTACACACACATCTAATTACCATCAACAGGCTCATGCCCCAATTACTACTGTAGGGAAAACAGTGGGAGACAGATTTGACTGTGCATCTCACCCCTCACCTGGACACATGTTTGAAGGCATCAACAATGACAGGAGCAAAGTCCTGGGTGAACTCGGGTCCTTTCTTCTTGCTGTTCTGGATGACGTCGTTGGCGAGGTAGAGGAAGGTGAGCTTCCTGGATACCTTGGCTGCAGACAGAGATCAGTCAACTGTGGGAAACTGATTCAGAGCAGAGTTAAACTACACAAAGCCTAGCAACACAGGCAAGTGTCAACAAATACATCTGCTGAGCTTCACCTCAGGATACCTTTCTTGACACTCAGACAGACTACACAAAATTAACTTAGAGCCCACTTAGGCCTTAACATGCCAACACTGGCTGACTATAAGAGCAGAAAAGTATGACGCTGCATAATATAGCCTAATCTACATAGCCCACACATTATAATGCAGTTGATAAACAGGTGGTGTTATATAGCTCTATGGTATGAGGAAGATCTGTCTCTAGGAGGATGGGGGTTATTCTTGCTCCAAGGCTAAGAAAATAAACGCAAAGCTGGACATGCCTCTTCCTGGTTCATGTATTGAGAGAGCAAATCAGCCCCAAGTGACACGACTGGGCCCATCTCCCCAAGCCACTGCCCTGTACACACACACACACACACTCACTCACTCACCATGGTGACAAGGAGCCCTTATGAAAAAGAGGACATTTTAGGAACTGCACACCACTTATCTAATTTAAACCCCAGCTCCATTAATGTGCAAGAGTCTAGAAAGAGGGCCTAGATGCATCCTTTGCAATGGCTCACAGCTTTGATCTACCGACACTGAACTGTGAATTGTCGGCATTGGAGATTTAGACAATCACTGACTGTACACAGCACAAAATCAGACTTCATAGCTGTTCATAAGGACTTGAAGCCAGAGACAGCCCTTTTTGTGATTTGTGGTTAGTGAGCATCAAACACCAAGCACAGTGATGACAAAGAAACAGGAAATAAGAAACCTAGAAAATGAGACCACAACTCTAACCACGAGTCGGCTACAGAGAACCCTCTGAGGCAGAGAAATTAGAAGACATCCAATGCTATTCCCAGTCCACAGAAAAGAGTCAGCAGCTCCCAAAATACAGAGGTCCAACTGGGATATCATTAGGCTCTGTTACCCAAAGGAAAACCGAGAGCGTGCATCAAAATACCACTCCTAACCAACTAGCTAGCACACAAGCTCAGACCTCATACATTTATATCTATGCAGTAGGCTAGATAAGATAGGTTAATGTCATCCACAACAGATGGGGTTTTAAAAACCTTATTTGACCAGGTAAATTGATTTTACTAGGTAAGATTTATGCCAATGCAGATTGTCTTCTTCCCTAGTACATTTTAAGCATTATGTTTGAAATGAAACACTCAACATCTGTGAACTGATCACCAATTTCACATGGCAAAACACCACAAATGACCTGAACCCAATCAACAACAAAAACTTGAAAGCCACCCTGCACCTTTCTATAAGTGAATTTGGCAGTCATAACAGGTTCCCAAAGGTATTCACACATTGAGACCTTGTGGCAGTGTAGTCTGAGAAATCCTTAGATACAAAGGTCATATTTGTGTTTCTAGGTCTTCATTTTATTGTGAACTTTTATTGGCAAAGCAGGGAATGTAGGCCTAGATGAGTCAAATAGGTAGGCTAATGTCGGTCTGTCACCCTATTTTGCAGACAACATTTCACAAATATAGCCCATCCCTCATGTGCAGTGATGCAGAGAAGTTCGTGGATAGGCACTTTTTGAGCAGGTGCATGCAGCACATATAACCTAACTACATGTGTAAACGTTGATGGGCAGCAATGCTGACCCTTGGTCACATGTGGGTTAGCTACCTTACCCTGCTTTTAAATGGAACAATTTAGTAGGAAATGTCTGACAGTGAAGTATGGTCCCAATGCGAGGGGCTCTTTAGCTGTAACAAGATTGCCTGGTTTTAGGACTCAAATGACTAACTAGTAGCTATTGCAATCTCATTCACTATCTGAGCAATCACTCCAATGACGTAACTTTATTGAGATACAAATTAGCTAGGCATCCAACTAAATGTAAACTTTAGAAGGACTAGACTTGTGAGGTAACGTAGCTAGGTTGCAGCTGAGTGGCCTGAATGGGGCCTCGTGTCAGTCTAGTTAACCATACAAGCAAGACCTTAACAGGGGGATTGTTAACCTCTACGCTTGATTGTGGACATGCCTCCACCGTGTGACGATGACTACCCCACCCTGGCACTGTTGAGAGAGGAGAGAGCTAGCTAGCTAACAAACTAAAGTTAAGTTAAATAGCTAGATAGTAAGCATTAATAACTACACGATTAGCAAAAAAGTTTAGCCACAAAGCCATCTAGCTACAGTTACTGGCGGTTCAATACTTTACTAACAAACTGACGTCATTTAGATTAGAGAAAAGTTAATGACATAGCTAGCTAGTAGCTAACATTAGTTGGTTGGGATGTGGTCTAATGAAAGCGCTGGCTAGCTACACAGTAACCTTTGCAAGTAAACAAACATAAAATGTTATCTAACGTTAGCTAGTTAGCTACACTTAGATTGTGTACGTTAATCATTCATAGCTAACTGAACAAAACTTGGAGATACATGTTAATATTGATTAATATATTTTAGCTAGCTAACATTACCTTTTTTCAATTCGTTGAACCAAACGTTGACGATGGTCTTCGAGTGTTTTCTATGATGTATAAGCCACAGTGACAGAGTCTGGACACTTTGTTGGGAATTGCTAAGCTCCGATAATTTCTTCTCCAAAGCTGCCTCTGAAAAGGCCGACATGTCAACGATAATGTCAAATAATGAGAAAATCGTTTTATACCAGATATTGGATGCTAGCTAGATCATACAGCTAACGTTAGCAATCTACCTAGCTGGCTGTGTTGTGCAAAAGCTGCCGCCCTGTGTCTACAGACGGACGCGGGGTCAGTTGTCGCTGTTCAGAGCGAGAGGTATCTAACATATACACCAGGGTTGCCAGGTCTAGGTAAAATGTGGTCTAGCTAAACTTTATTTACTAACGACCTCTGAAAACCATCCCACAAGGCATTGCAACTTTTTTCGCAGCAAGAGAAGAGTAGCCACATTTATCCAATAAACCCTTCTCCCATAATGTTATCAAGCAAATTAAGAAGGAATATCGAAGTCATTTTTAACAACCTAGGCTATGAAGCAAAATTCTGTTTTCCATCAAAATAATAATTCTTGCGAGTTTAAGAATGTCGCAAGAGAAAAGATAAATCCTTACTAAACTCTCCAGATCATTTTCCATCGATCACTGTTGATTTAATTTGTTTTGACTGCTATGATTAAGCAATAATGCCCGAGGAGGTGTGGTATATGGCCAATATACCACGGCTAAGGGCTGTTCTTAGCACATAGCCCTTAGCCATGGTATATTGGCCATATACAGTGCATTCGGAAAGTATTCAGACCAGTTGACTTTTTCCACATTTTGTTACATTACAGCCTTATTCTAAAATGAATTAAATCGTTTTTTTCCCCTTCATCAATCTACACACAATACCCCATAATTACAAAGCAAAAACAGGTTTTTAGACATTTTAGAAAATTTAGAAAATAAAAAAACCGGAAATATCACATTTCCATAAGTCTTCAGACGCTTTACTCAGTACTTTGTTGAAGCACCTTTGGCAGCGATTACAAGTCTTCTTGGGTATGACGCTACAAGCTTGGCACACCTGCATTTGGGGAGTTTCTCCCATTCTTCTCTGCAGATCCTCTCAAGCTCTGTCAGGTTGGATGGGGAGCGTCACTCCACAGCGATTTTCAGATCTCTCCAGGAATGTTAGATCGGGTTCAAGTCCAGGCTCTGGCTGGGCCACTCAAAGACATTCAGAGACTTGTCCCGAAGCCACTCCTGCGTTGTCTTGGCTGTGTGCTTAGGGCCGTTGTCCTGTTGGAAGGTGAACCTTTGCTCCAGTCTGAGGTCCTGAGCACTCTGGAGCAGGTTTTTATCAAGAATCTCTCTGTACTTTGCACCCTTCATCTTTCCTTCAATCCTGACTAGTCTCCCAGTCCCTGCCGCTGAAAAACATCCCCACAGCATGATGCTGCCACCACCATGCTTCACCGTAGGGATGGTGCCAGGTTTCCTCCAAACATGACGCTTGGCATTCAGGCCAAAGAGTTCAATTTTGGTTTCATCAGACCAGAGAATCTGGTTTCTCATGGTCTGAGAGTCCTTTAGGTGCCTTTTGACAAACTCCAAGCGGGCTGTCATGTGCCTTTTACTGAGGAGTGGCTTACGTCTGGCCACTCTACCATAAAGGCCTGATTGGTGGAGTGCTGCAAAGATGGTTGTCCTTCTGGAAGGTTCTCCCATCTCCATAGAGGAACTCTGGAGCTCTGTCAGAGTGACCATCGGGTTCCCCGATTGCTCAGTTTAGCTGCGCGGCCAGCTCTAGGAAGAGTCTTGGTGGTTCCAAACTTCTTCCATTTAAGAATGATGGAGGCCACTATGTTCTTGGGGACCTTCAATGCTGCAGAAATTTTTTTGGCACCCTTCCCCAAATCTGTGCCTCAACACAATGCTGTCTCGGAGCTCTACGGACAATTTCTTTGACCTCATGGCTTGGTTTTTGCTCTGCCATGCACTGTCAACTGTGGGAACTTACATAGACAGGCGTGTGCCTTTCCAAATCATGTCCAATCAATTGAATTTACCACAGGTGGATTCCAATCAAGTTGTAGAAACATCTCAAGGATGATCAATGGAAACAGGATGCACCTGAGCTCAATTTCGAGTCTCATCGCAAAGGGTCTGAATACTTATGTAAATAAGGTATTTCTGTTTTTTATTTTAAATACATTTGCAAAAATTTCTAAAAACCTTTTTTCACTTTGACATTATGGGTTATTGTGTGTAGATTGATGAGGAAAATAATTATTTAATCCATTTTAGAATAAGGCTGTAACGTAACAAAATGTGGAAAAAGGGAAGGGGTCTGAATACTTTCCGAATGCACTCTACCACAAACCCCCGAGGTGCCTTATTGCTATTATAAACTGGTTACCAACGTAATTAGAACAGTACAAATTATTTTTTTGTCATTCTGTGGTACACGGTCTGATATACAATGGCTTTCAACCAATCAGCATTCAGCATTCAGGGCTCAAAGGCACCTTGGGGTTTGTGATATATAGCCAATATACCAAGGCTAAGGGCTGTGTACTTAGCACTCTGCGTTGCGTTGTACATAAGAACAGCCCTTAGCCATAGTATATTGGCCATATACCACACCCCTCGGGCCTTATTGCTTAAATAAATCCTGTTTGCACATGTGCATAACTATAGATAAATCCGACAGGATGGTTTGAGTGATGAAAGTTGGACATTGGATCTCGAAATCTCTGTGCAAGAAACACTTGGATGAACTTCAAAAAACTAATGTTAGTCTATTTTCTGGCAATTGTGCCATTATTATGTGCCAGATGTTAAGACTACAAACCGTTATCAATGGCCTATTTGCGAGATTGACTTTTTATTTCAATAGGCATAGGCTACTGACTAAAATCTGGGTTTATAATTGCAATTCAACTTTGCCATGGTTTGCTGAGCTAGATGCAGGTAGCCTATAGCCCCTGATATGCCAACATCTCATTTCAGGGAAAAGTTCACAATTGTTGATGATCACAAGTTTACTGGAGAACGGAGACCAAGTAGAGACTTTCGGACAAGGTGGATAATTGTATAATATAAGGCAGTTTATTCAGAGGTAAAGATATCTGTAAATCGCGTGCACGGACCCGTTCGTCAACCTCGTAGGGAGATATCTGAGAGCGAGCCCCTAAACATTGTGTGCTGACATTTTATACAATAAAATAAAGTAGGTTGATTCTAGTAGTTCTGATCTTCTGATTGGTCCTGATGAGTTGGTCGAGGTCACCTCCATTGCATTGGCTCTGAGTCGGGTTCTCTGTCTTCAGATGTTCAGCCTAAGAGAAGGGGGTTTTTGTGTGTGTGTGTGCTTAACAATGATGATGTGTGTGTGTGTGTGTGTGCGTGTGTGTATGTGTGTGTGTGTGTGTGTGTGTGTGTGTGTGTGTGTGTGTGTGTATGTTTAACAATGATGATGTGTGTGTGTGTGTGCGTGTGTGTATGTGTGTGTGTGTGTGTGTGTGTGTATGTGTGTGTATGTTTAACAATGATGATGTGTGTGTGTGTGTGTGTGTGTATATGTGTGTGTGTGTGTGGGGGTGTGTGTGTGTATGTCCTCAGAGCAAGAAGTCGTGAGTTGGGAGAACTGAGAGACCTATGGCGTGGGTGTTGTCCATAGCCACCTGCTGATAAGGCCGACAAGATAGAAGTCTTTGTGCATTGTATTAAATACAAAGGCCCAACACAAGATGGGTCATGCACAAGATTTTAGTCAGACCAAGCTATAACATTATATATTTACTACGACAAATCCCTCTCTTCACGTCTCCCCAGAGACGTGACCAAGTAACAGTAAAGAAGGAAAACTTAAGACGTGACACAAGCTAACAGTGTAATTGGCAAAATAGGGAAAACTTTATCAGAAGATAAAGTTTTGATTCCCCCTCCTCACGTCTCACAAGAGACGTGACATAAAGCTGAAATGCTGCAATTTGGCAAAATAGGGAAAACTTTATCAGAAGATAAAGTTTTAATTCCCCCCTCTTCACGTCTCACAAGAGACGTGACAAAAGCTTAAATGCTGCAATTGGCAAAATAGGGAAAACTTTATCAGAAGATAAAGTTTTAATTCCCTCTTCACGTCTCACAAGAGACGTGACAAAAGCTTAAATGCTGCAATTGGCAAAATAGGGAAAACTTTATCAGAAGATAAAGTTTTACATTCCCCTCTTCACGTCTCACAAGAGACGTGACAAAAAGCTTAAATGCTATTCATCATCCAGATATCCTTGGTCAGCATCGTCAATAGCAAGCAAAGGAAACATCTGACCGTTATCTGCAGGATGTGGATCAATAGCGGTGGTTATAATCCTGGTTGTCAGCGTCCGTATGCATGGAATGCAACAGCATCCACAAAGCACTAGAATTGCAGCAAAATTGAGATGGATACAAGTATAGAAGAAACAAGCGTTTTATATTTACCAAACGCATCCATCCAAGAGTCCCACATTGAAGTGTCCACCCCTGAGTGGCTCTTCATCTTACCATTAAGAGTTCGTAACCCTTCCAGGGCAATTATCAAACTGCCATCTGTGGCTGTATTGTTGGGAATAAAGGTACAACATTGTTCACCAAACATAGCACATACTCCTCCTTTTTCAGCCAGGAGCATGTCGACAGCAATACGATTTTGGAAAGCCATGAGAGAGGTTGCAGCCAACTGGCCATGCACCGCCTCAAAACCTTGTTGTGTCCAATTGCCTAATTTTAACATTAATGTATGCAGTTAATTCTATCTACGTTTTTATTAATAGTACAACAGTCAGCACCCAAAAGGACGAGCCCCCAAAAACTGTACTCCATGTACCCATGTTCAAGGACAGTTTCACAGACAACAAAGAGAGAGTGTTCTTATCAGCCTGTTATGTGAAACAATCCATATCAGTACAGTGCTCCTCATTAATGCATTCCTTCCAAGCTATTCATCACATACAGATCCAAAAAATAAAACCCAACAATTTTATGGTGTCACTCTAAACAGAGTATAATCACCCTTAAGAATAACAGGATATGGAAATTAAATCACAACATTTAATGTTAATAGAAAATAAAAAGAATAATTTTAACCCTCTATTCCTCCCCTACACCTAACATGTACTGAGTTGGCTACCAGCCACCCAGGAATCCTTTACCTTCACATCAGGAAGAATAAACAATCACAGTGGTTAGTAAAAACGTAAGGTAATAAATGAGCAAGAACTGAAAATAAATGCGTGTATGTATTTTACTAGGCAAAACATGGATCATCCAGCTTGGTCTCAGAGTCAGTAGCAGAGTCACCTGCATCATCCTGGGCCGGTAACAACAGCATCATACCTGACGCCTGCACCACTCCTACCACTGACCTCCTGAGACAAGGGACGATGCAAGCAGCACAACACATTAACAGCAAAAACACAATTACTAGGGTCAGAAATCCAGTAACCACCATAGAAGAGTACTCACCAAACCAGTCACTCAGCCAGGAAATAAGGCAACATCCACAAAGAACAAGTATACCCATAGAGGCCATAACTTCACCCAGAATAGTCACAACAATAGTTTTCCATTTACCAAATACGTTATCAAACCAACCGTTTATGGAGCTATCAATACCAGAGTTCTCAACCAGTTCGTTCGCCAGCGTGGTGATGGTCACTCAAGCGCTTTGGTCACGGGGCCCGTCCGGTGCTATATTGTTGGAGATGAAAGTACAGCACATATATCCAAACAGAACACAAACCCGTCCCGCTCAGCCAAAAGCATATCTAAAGCTATTCTATTCTGCCATGTCATTAAGCTAGTTGCCGCTGTCTGCTCAGCTAATCCCTTTATTGCATCACGAGTGTGGTTAATAAATCTTTTGCTGGTTATATTAAATATAATTTATCCAATCTACATTTTTATTAATTGTTTGACCACCAGAAAATACTTGATTCAAACCCAGCTGCGATCTGATTGTGGATCCCATCAATATATATCCTTTCATCAAAGGATCCCGGGAGGAGGTCCTACTTTCTATGTGACAACTCACCAATCTCTGACACGTTTGATTGTTTGCGTATGTAGGTGAGTTCACAATCAGTTATCACCACACATCCATCAGATGTCAGCACGGGCCTGGTTTTGGCTCCTATAATCCTCTTGCTGCAACAAAGAGGAGAGATTTAGTCATGGTCTCTTTAGGTGTGACATTCTCTGTGTGGGAGCAGGAGCTAAGATGCCCTACCCTGTATCCTATCCTTACTAGTCCTAGAAAAACAATAATAAGAATCCCCTGTGACTTCAAACTGAGGCAACCCAGGTCGGGATGACTTTGTTATCGGGGGAAACAGATAGTGCAAGTTACCATAAGACTCTTTCACCACATTCCCAGGTGGCTTGCATGGAGGAAAAACCTGACAGAGAGTTAAAGCCTGTCAAGGGGAACGGAGTAGTTGTTATCCCTGGTTTGGCTGTCCTACAGGCAAAACAGTCCTCTTTAGACATAGTTTTTTTCCCGTATACTGAATCCATTCCAACCACAGGTTAAGATTTCTATACCCCGTTTCCACCTGTACTACTTCCTCCAGGTCCATAGTTTTGCACTATCTTTATCACAGCCCCGGTCTCACTACCTCCCTCAGAGAGGTTTACTCTAGAATTTCCCCTTTCCCTACGTCTAGCTGTCTCCTATGCCTTTTCAACTTGTGTTAGGTTAACTACCACTTCTGGCTGAAACAGGAGGGTCCGTGTGTGTTAGGAATATGGCCCCCACAATCAGACAGCTACCTACCGTCGGGAGACCTGTGAATCCCCACCCTTGCCCTGAGAACATGTCAGATGCCAGAGGCCAACCCATTGCTTTACCTTCTACTCGAACTCACACAGGGATGATCAGACAGGGTAAGGGAATCTTCGTTAAGGAGGCAACCCCCGAACCATAGTGGTGATCGGATCTTTCTCCTAACTCTGTGTTTGTTCGTCAGGTGTAGCTGGTTTTGTACAGTGTGTGACATGCACCCAGATGGATCTCTCAGCTATTCTGCTGGCAAAGGCAGTACTTGGTAGGGCCCTTCCCGCCAGGCCTGATTCAGTCTCCTGGTTAGATAGAGTGGGTCACCTTCTCCTTTAGTTCACCTGTGGGGCACAAAACCTCTGACATACAGGTGTGGTTAATAAACTATCATACATGTTTGTTTGTTTTTTTAAGTATTTTGTCCTCTCCTTCGTATATATTTAATAAAGTATTTTGTCCTCTCCTTCGTATATATTTAATATTTAATCCAACCATCCCCCTCTTTGACACATGATTTGGCCATGTGTCAATATTACCACCTACCTAAACAATCACTTTAGTTAATATTGGTATTTCATTATCCAATTGCCATTCCTCCACTCTCTCTTCTGTTATTTATGGTTCAAATCAAATATATTATTACCAAATTATAATCTTCTTCACAATTTTCACAGTACTATAAATTACCCTCAACTTAGTAAAATAAACTATCTTAAAGTCTTCCTCTCATGCCTTTAGAATGTACTAGTGTGGATGATTAATTAACACCAGAATGTTAAAACAGAGTTCAGAGGCCATTGAAATCATTTAACGAACTGTTTAATCCCATAGTATACTAAACAATTACCATTATTCTAAATATTTCATAAATGTTAGTTATCCCAAGTGTTCATTAAGTCCTCATGACATTCATTCTCATAAGAAATCATATATACCCCAAACTCAGCCAAAACCTAAAAAATCCATAAAATTCACTGTGTGCACCTTTAAGACCTATAACCCTTGACCTGCTGAAAACCCCCAAAATTGAAACAAGGCTTTATAAACATCATACTAGGTGTGTTGTTTTTTATTTGAAAACCCAATTTGAAAAACAACCACAAATAGCCAGGCCTTAATTTGGTAGCTCACTTTTATGACCTAAATACGGCCTAACTTCACTACTGCTCCCCTAGCCCTTGGCAACATTCCAACGAGATGAGCTAATCTCTTTCTCCTGGTTATCCCCAGTCTTAACCCATCAATAATTGTTTGTATCAATCTAATTCCTCATAACTAATCTATAAAACCACTCAAAATTCCTCGAGTATACAATTATTATTTAATTGATTACCCTAACTCTGCTACATGTACCAAACATTTATATTTTCCCGCTAAACCATTTCAGTTCGCTATTCAATTTATTTAACTGTTCTCTCTGATTATGCCCTAATTAATAAAACAAATACTTGCTATCGTTGATTAGCATACATTTAATAATGTTCCTACCATCTGAACTGTACTGTCTCTCACCCTCCCCTTGCTCCTTCGGGGAGAGCGCATGGTAACCTTATAACATATTTTCATAGACTTTTCTAGAATACTTCTATTTAAGCTATCTAATTCAACCTTTCACATCCACATAGTAATCTAGGTATATAGCCCCACTGCGAAAGCTTTGTCTACTGTCCCTACCTGTGTTCGAACCAGGGACATCGCCAGTCACTCCACACCATCTACGATTCTCACAAAGTAAATACTTTCACGTCGCACATCCAGCCACGTCATCACCCCCCGTCTAGCCAGCCCTTCCGTCTCAAACACCCTAGTAGCCTAAATAAAACACACTCTAACAGCGTTCTGCATTTTCCTCTATCATCGGGTTTAAGAACTAACGTAACAACATTAACTATTCTCTATTGCTGTAGTAACGTCTTGTTTGGTTCAGTTTATTTATTACGGAGTGTCCATAATACTATAATAATACATAATCGAATTCCCCTCATGCATACAGATTTCACCTTATGCCATTGAAATGCCAAATAAACCATAATAGTTCAATGGAGCCCCCTATTGGCTCTCCCCTACCTATACATTACTTCTACAACCACTTTAGTTATGGTCCGATTACAAATTAAACCTTATCACATGATCAAACAACGCCACAACCTTAAACTCATATGGGGCGGCAGGCAGCTTAGTGATCAGTAGCGCCGCGCCAAGAACCGAGAGGTCGCCGGTTCCAATCCCCGAGCCGACCAGGCGAAAATCTGCCGATGTGCCCTCGAGCAAGGCACTCAACCCCAATCGCTCCTGCAAGTCGCTCTGGACAAGAGCGTCTGCCAAATCACCAAAAATGCAAATGTAAATATTCTCTACTTTCTCACCCATCTCATCCCTCGTCAGAAACCCACAGGCACCTCTCAAATAATCACCCCGTGGTGTTCCCAGCCAACTCCAGTCTTTCCTCGCTCCAAAAGCCACACTTTCGCTCTCTCCAGCCCCTCCCCTCGCAACTCTCTCTTTCTCTCTCACTGCTCATTTCTCCTTTACACACCTTATGTATCTGTTTTAAGCATGGATTCGAGTTTATCTGCGTCCAGACGTCCCTCAAAACCATACCTCTCCCTCCACCTAATGTCTAGAACTCTGCCACAGTTAAACTTCTACCTCCTCGCAACCTATAGGGTAGGACCTCCCCTAATAGGATTTATGCAAAAGGTCTCAGTTCAAACTGGGTCCCTTTAGGAATCTAGTTGTGGGTCAAATCTTATCCACCAATGCGTCAATCCGTAGTTCGACACATTCTGGATACGTTTATCTTTATTCCTTATTCCTTATTCCTTATTCCTTAATTCCTTAGTATAAAACACAGTACCAGATATCTCATGTATGCCTTAATTCATTAGGATGGAAAATTATTTAACAAGTATTCATACTCACGCTCAGTACTACTGATCATAATTTGGTATTGGTCTATAATACAATATGCAAGATTTCGTTTTAACAGGCTCTGCATACCTTTTTAGAAGAGCGCGCTCTGATCAGGTTTCCTGAGCCAAGACGAATAGTTGATTTCTCCAGGATTTTCAGGTCACTCTTCCGTCTGTTTTTAGATCGATGATTTGCCTTTTCCTCTCGCACCAACTTTTAGATCGAATTAAAAACCATTCGGCACCACTCCCGTCTATCCTTTGATTAGATATTCATTAAACTTGAGTTTTGGGACGGTAGTGGTTGCCATGGTTATACAGTTTTTTTTAGACTATCTTGGTGCTCTTAGCCCGTCACTGGCCGAATCCAGCAATGTATTCTTGGCGCTGACTGAGATTTATCTCTGATGTCCCACCCTCGTACACAAAAAATGTTCAATACTTTATTATTAGGAATTATTTTGCAAAAGGTATTATTGTTTTTCAATTATTCGAATTATTATATATTTTCCCAAAAGGTATCAGAACCGCCCTTTTGGAACAATATATTAACAAACCCGAGCGCTCCCAAAACAATCATCAATTTAATCCCAGGAATTATTTTGCAAAAGTTATTATTGTCTTTCAGGTACTCGAGCTATTATATATTTTCCCAAAAGGTATCAGAATCGCCCTTTTGGAAGAATATATTAACAAACCCAAGCGCTCCTAAAATAATTATCAATCTAATTCTAGGAATTATTTAGCAAAAGTTATTATTGTTTTTCAGGTATTCGAAAGTTATTATATATTTTCCCAAAAGGTATCAGAATCGCCCTTTTGGAAGAATATATTAGCAAACTCGAGCGCTCCTAAAATAATTATCAATTTAATTCTAGGAATTATTTAGCAAAAGTTATTATTGTTTTTCAGGTATTCGAGTTATTATATATTTTCCCAAAAGGTATCAGAATCGCCCTTTTGGAACAATATATTAACAAACTCGAGCGCTCCTAAAATAATTATCAATTTAATTTTGGGAATTATTTTGCAAAAGTTATTATTGTTTTTCAGGTATTCGAGTTATTATATATTTTCCCAAAAGGTATCAGAATCGCCCTTTTGGAACAATATATTAACAAACTCGAGCGCTTCCAAAATAATTATCAATTTAATTTTAGGAACTAAGGAAATACCAACTCCACAAGAGGGAAAAAGTTCAAGTCAGCTTTTAGCGCAGCGGCTACATAACAGGCAAAATAGGACTCGGTGGTCCTCTTAAAAGTTATCAACTAGTTAGTCTCATGAAACGGCCAATCTTACACAACATTCAGGTTATCATTTCAACAATTACATTTTTCATTACATATCAGCATCAACACACGAATTCAGTTTGAGTTCCTCACAGTACATATAGTTGAGTGCCACGTCAACCAATTGCCCGACTATCTGAACTTGTATTTTTTTTTTTTTTTTTTTGATTCTCCTCAAGGAGACTCCCAGTCGTTTAAACCATTCAACTGGCGTCTAGTCGGGAGAACCTTTTCTGGACTTGGATTCTCACGGAATTAACTCAACCCGACTATCTGAATCTTTTTATCAAGTCACCAGATCCTTCTCTTGTGGATCAAATAAAAGGGTCCATCGCTTGTGAACCAAAACCTCTGTAATAGGCTCCTCACTAGAAAGCCGCAATTCAACAGAAAATAAAACCACTGTAACTAGACTTCTTCTCTTAGAGTCACATTTCAACAGTAAAAACCTAAGATTTTCAGATATCAACAGTAAAAATAAAAGGGTCCATTTCTAGTGAACCAAACCTCTGTAAATAGACTCCTCACTAGAGAATCACAATTCAACAGAAAATAAAAAGTCGGTCCTCCTCTTGTGAACCACTGTAACTAGACTCCTCTCTAGAGAGTCACATTTCAACAGTAAAAAAGCCTAAGATTTCAGATATCTTTACACATGTGCCTTTTGAGTCATAATAGATATGTTATAAATTTAACAGTAATCCATACTCACGCCCAGTACTACTGATCATAATTTGGTTTATCCTACAATACAATATGCAGATTTTGTTTTAACAGGTTCTGCTTACCTTTGTATTGACGTCGGTTTAGATCAGTTTCCTGAGGCGAGCTGGATTCCCGGCTGCTCCTGCGGACAGGTCACCCGTCCTTTCAGATCCGTCTCTTACTTGTCTCCTGTCTCTATCAACTTTTATGGACCGAATTCAGAGTTAGAAAACCACCCTCTGCTACCAATTTTGTTGATGATCACAAGTTTACTGGAGAACGGAGACCAAGTAGAGACTTTCGGACAAGGTGGATAATTGTATAATATAAGGCAGTTTATTCAGAGGTAAGATATCTGTAAATCGCGTGCACGGACCTGTTCGTCAACCTCGTAGGGAGATATCTGAGAGCGAGCCCCTAAACATTGTGTGCTGACATTTTATACAATAAAATAAAGTAGGTTGATTCTAGTAGTTCTGATCTTCTGATTGGTCCTGATGAGTTGGTCGAGGTCACCTCCATTGCATTGGCTCTGAGTCGGGTTCTCTGTCTTCAGATGTTCAGCCTAAGAGAAGGGGGTTTTTGTGTGTGTGTGTGCTTAACAATGATGATGTGTGTGTGTGTGTGTGTGCGTGTGTGTATGTGTGTGTGTGTGTGTGTGTGTGTTGTGATGTCACGAGAGGCTGTGTCCTGGAGGGACGTTACATCCCCCTGAGGTGGCTGCAAACCCAGACAGCTATGGCTCCATCTGCTGGTATGGTCGGGAACCCCACCCCTCTATGGCCAATCTTCCCACGCAGCTGAAACAAATGAGGAGCTGATGAGCTGAAGGTTGGGGAAGGGAAGAGACACACTGAGGGAGTGTGTGGGGGGTGAAGAGACACAGTCTCCAACCTGGGCTCTCTGGAGGACAAGAGTGCTGCACGTCCACTTCCATGAGGAATATAAGGATTTGGAGATACTTACCTTTGGGAAATACTCACCTTTGGATATATGCACCTGTGGAAATACGTGAGAGACATTTGGAAGGACTTTTTGCTGGGTTGGCCACTAGCTGCAACGTGGACTACAGTAAGGCTGGGGAAAAGTTATCTGAGCGAGTGAGAATTATGATTTTGGATGTGGAAGAGACATCCCTGAACTGTTAACCCTTAAAGAGCCACAAGAGAACAGAATTTTGTTATATTTTCGTTAATTTCCCAAGACCTATAATAAAATCCTTGTTTTGTTTGAACCTTGTCTCCTTGCACTACTTGAGCAATCCCGCTGAAAGCTGTGTAGCCTCTCGTGACGTCACAGTGTGTATGTGTGTGTATGTTTAACAATGATGATGTGTGTGTGTGTGTGCGTGTGTGTATGTGTGTGTGTGTGTGTGTGTGTATGTGTGTGTATGTTTAACAATGATGATGTGTGTGTGTGTGTGTGTGTGTGTGTATATGTGTGTGTGTGTGGGGGTGTGTGTGTGTATGTCCTCAGAGCAAGAAGTCGTGAGTTGGGAGAACTGAGAGACCTATGGCGTGGGTGTTGTCCATAGCCACCTGCTGATAAGGCCGACAAGATAGAAGTCTTTGTGCATTGTATTAAATACAAAGGCCCAACACAAGATGGGTCATGCACAAGATTTTAGTCAGACCAAGCTATAACATTATATATTTACTATGACACAATGAAACTGACATTAAATGTGGAGAATGATACATTAATAGCCTACTTGATGGCCAACAGATGCAAATGTACCCTATCATTCTCCACATTTAATGTCATTTTCATTATGGACTTTTTCCCATAACAGAAGCACGCGAGGGAGTTCCATAACTTCCATTTCAAACGTCCAATCTCACAGCACTCCAGACCCCTAGAACTGAGCATGAGTAAAACCCTTAGCTTGATACGGTTATCCATAAGAAAAGTCGACATTAGAATGCAATTTAGAATGTATCTCAATCAATCAATCAAATGTATTTATAAAGCCCTTTTTTACATCAGCAGATGTCACAAAGTGCTATACAGGAATCCAGCCTAAAACCCCAAACAGCAAGCAATGCAGATAAAGTCGTTTTCCAATGCTTTGTTGCCGTTGTATCAGTTCTAACGCGTTAATATGTTTTACAGAAAAAGGATGTCTCCATAATAGCTTACCTACAACTGGTAAAAAGTTGTCACGACGTGTGCGCGTGCTGCTCTGTCTGCGTGAGTCAGCTGCCTCTGCAGCAGCACTATCTCAACCAGTGCTCTCAACCCACACACACACACACACACACACACACACACACACACACACACACACACACACACACACACACACACACACACACACACACACACACACACACACACACACACACACACCCCTCCGGCCCTCCCCTTCCCCGCCACTCCCTCGCTCACTCAGTAACAGACTGCACACTGCCTGATAGTCAGCAGCAGCAGGTCACAGTGAAATATACTGTATATATATTTTTTAAAGATAAATGCCATTGCGGCCGCGGTGCAATTTAGAAGTACCCCAAAAAGCCGCCACCCGCGACCAATACATTTTCACCCGCGACATCGTTTTCAAAGTAGCCCATTTGGCTACAAAATTACGAACACGGTAACCTTGATATACACACTAGCCCTGTTAATTTACGTGCACGCCTGTTTCTGTATTTTCATTGGCTCATTCTAGAAGGAAGGCGGGATCTGGCTAGTAAAACACTGTTAGTGTTTCATTCTTACATTCTCAAGAACTGTGTTGTTGTTAGATTCTGACTGTATTATGTTGCAATGTGGAAAGATCAGTCACAGTTGAAGCATAATATTGGGGATGGCAACATGATTTGATAAACTTGGGTGTCAAAGACCAATTCAATGATTTCAAGAGATATTTGAAAACTCATGAAAAATACATGCAGAGACATTTGGAAACACAATATTTCATCTTTGAATTTGGGCTGTTTATGGAATATGGATAGGGTAAAGGCAACATAGCAGGGACACTGACAGCACCACGTGATTGATCACAGAGGAACTTCCTCATCCTCAAACAGGTGGATTGTTGCAATCATTGTTGGCAGACAGGATGATTTTGGGCCTGTGGAAGACAAGGTGGCGTTTCGAAGTGTCTTGGTAGTCAAAGTAATTGAGGTTGAGTTTCGTCGCTATCCTCCTGCCCTGGCACTCCAACAGCTGTGAAATAAAAATAAATTTTTGCTGTAATATAAGTGGATGAGTCAGGGAAGGAATGGGCAGTGTTATCGACCGCATACTACATTATGGTCAGATGTTTATTAAAATATATGATTGCTTGATGAGAAGCAGGCCAGGGCCCATATCCACAAAGCGTCTCAGAGTAGGAGGGTTGCCTCCTGAGTGGCGCAGTGGTCTAAGGCACTGCATCGCAGTGCTAACTGTGCCACTAGAGATCCTGGTTTGAATCCAGGCTCTGTCGCAGCCGGCCGCGACCGGGAGACTCATGGGCGGCGCACAATTGGCCCAGGGTAGGGGAGGGAATGGCCGGCAGGGATGTAGCTCAGTTGATAGAGCATGGCGTTGCAACGCCAGGGTTGTGGGTTCGATTCCCACGGGGGGCCAGTATAAAAAAAAAAATGTATTCACTGGATAAGAGCGTCTGCTAAATGACTAAAATGTTGATCTAGGATCAGTTTAGCCTTATAAATCATAATGAATAAGATTATATGGACAGATTGGGACCTGATCCTAGATCAGCACTCCTACGCTTTGTGGATACGGGCCCAGAACCCTCATCTAATGTCAATAGTCATTTTACTCAGCAATGATACCTCATATTTCTCTGAGAAGCCACTGAGCTCCCTCTCTTCAATCTTGTATCCATTTAGCATCAGCTTGTACATCAGCAGTCCCTGTCCTGAAATTATGTCATGAACATTAGCCTGCAGTGCCTTGAGACTTAAACCAGTCTGTTTGCTGGACATCTATTCATCCATCCCTTATCTCAGCACCAATAGCCCATGACTGATATGAATGAAGGATCACAATTCCCCAGCGACAGAAAAGGAGTAACAGTACTAGGACCTCACCACTCTCCTGTGCTATCATGCGTATGTAGATCTGGTGCAAGGGGCCCCTGTGACGTAGGTGTGTGTGAATGTAGTAGCGGTACTCCTTCTTCTTGTGATCGATCACCAGGCGCCGGCGGAAGGCCCCGGAACAGACCAGCCACAGAGAGAGACACAGGCTGAACACCAGGAACCCAGTATACTTGTGATGGTCCTGAACCAGGAAGAGGTAAAGCTTAAAGGTTATGGTAAAGGTCAGTCGAAGGGAGAACGACTGAAGAAAGGGCTAGGACTACAGTTAATGGTATGAGGTTTATACCTGCTCACAAAAGGAAAACTAAACATGTGAGATGTGTTTACAATTTTCCCTTTTCAATTGGTATATAAAAGAGAGAATTAGCAGGATGTCAGGAAATTTCAGGTTGTGTGTCTATTCCTCATGGGAGCACTCACACACCCCAAACTCCATGTTCATGTAGCAGGCTGTTCCAATGGTGGAGGCGATCAGTAGCAGTGAACCTTTCCAGATGTTTTCATGCAGGTATTCAAGAACAAACACTGCAACAAATCATATCACCATCAACCGGCAAACCAACTAAAGGACCATTTGAAAACAAAACAACTGAAACCAAATCATTTGAGATGGCTATAAAAGAACAGTTAACTATAAATGAGAGAAGTTAACGATAGATCTCTTACTGTCCTTCACTATAGTGAATGGATAGCAAGGGTTGTTCTTCATCTTGTCTGTGAGTGCTTGCTCAGTGGCATTGAACTGATGGTCCCACGTGCCAAAAATCCCGATAGTCATGGTGCTAACAGACAAAATAGAGAGGGTCACATGAGAGAAAAGCATAATGTCTATAATCGAAAGTTGCATTACAGCGTCAT